>NC_088839.1:744105-1040663 GCF_904066995.2 Poecilia reticulata
CATTGATTCAACCTTCATCTGAATGTGGTTCTGCACACATGTTTATTTACATTGAATCAATGCTGAATCAACACTCATTTGACTGTGGATCTGCATGCATATTTGTGTTGATTCTACATTGAATCGGTCAGGAATCAATGTTGATTCAACCTTCATCTCAAAGTGGATCTACATGCAGATTTGGGTTGATTTTATATCGAATGAAAGCTAATGATTTATGTACATTTATATTTATTGATTTTCTGCCTCACCTGGATTTAATCTGTGGATGATTAACAACCTTCTGCACTTCTTGATGGCTGCAGACGGTCATGCAATCATCTAACTCAGTTGTTCTGGAACAGAGACACATCTAAGCATGTCCCTAAGCACATCATAATAAAAAAATGAAAAACAAGTGATTACTATTACAACAATTTAAAGCCTACCTGGAGCAGCCAGCCTTACACTTCCTTGTCCACCACATGCTCTCCCAGACCAAACAATAGGCCCCGCCCTATTTTAAAAACTCAAATCTCACAGGATTTCATACTTAGGCCTGGAGCGGTGGGCAGGATGAAAATAATACAAAATGAGACATGACCTCAATTATTAAAAATATCTGTTTTGCCCTAAAATATGACCTCAATTATTAAAAATATCTGTTTTGCCCTAAAATAACCAGGATTACTATGGGCACAAAACAATGCCCTTATTTTTCAATAAACACATTTAAGATCAAAGTAATATTGGAAAACTTACCATAAAACTGCACAGAGGAGAATTCAATTCAGAAGCTGTTTGCAACCAAGCCAACAGCAAAATGTTCTGTTTGGTTGGGACAAACCACTAGTGTAAAAAGGGGGAATCGGACTGTACAACTCCTAGTAGAGACTTGTAGATGTTTTTGTGTCAACACATTATGCACAGTCAGTAATAATATTTACAGACAAGTAAGAAAATGTACATAAAGGAATCACAACCCACTGTTCTCAACATGTAGTGCTTTATTTGAAACATGATTAACCCCCACTTAGTAATAAAATGTTCTGACCCAGAGCTCAAGGATGGGGGGAGGGGAAGACTGGGAGGAGCAAGTGGGTGTGGGGAGTTTTGGAGGGAGTAGGGGGAGATGAGAAGGTGATGAGGGGTGCAACAAACTGCACAGATTGCACGCATGGAGGCCTTAGTCCAGGGGTGGGCAATCCTGGTCCTCGAGGGCCGGTGTCCTGCAACTCTTAGATGTCTCCCTGGTAGAACACACCTGGATCCAATAGTTGAATCACCTCCTCTGTTCAGGCAGGTTCTCCAGAGTTCTGCTAACAACCTTATTATTTGACTCAGGTGTATTGAAGTAGAGACACATCTAAAAGTTGCAGGAGACCGACCCTCAAGGCCTGGAGTTGCCTTTGGCAACCCTTGCTGCATGTCTTCCCCCCTTTCTCATTACCCCCGTTCTTGTCAATTAACTATCAAATAAAGGCCACTAGAGCCAAAAAAATCTTTAACAAAATAAAATGTGAAAATTTAAAACCCTCACCTAAAATTAAAATTATTTCACCCGGAGCCCAAGGAGGAGGGGAGGAGAGAGGAAAGGGGGAGGAGATTGAGGGGTAGATGGGCTCAGACTTCAGAAGAACACCTGTTATTTCAAGAGGTTATAAAGGTGTATACAGGTCCCGAGGTGAGGCTGCAGCTAGTCTATGGGATGCAGAGAGTGGAAGGCCAATTTTCCGAGCCACAATGCCACTCAAACTCTTTCACACCTACTCAAGACTGATACGATTTGATGACCGTGAATCAAGACCAGCAAGACGTGTGACAGACAAACTTGCAGCCATAAGAGAGGTATGGGACAAGTGGGTGGAGCGGTTGCCCTACCTGTACAATCCAGGGCCTGATGTAACAGTGGATGAGCAACTGGTTCCATTTAGAGGTAATCTGTTTTCATAATTGTAATAAAAGTGATTTTCACTATTGATTTCTTTGACTGTTTTCTGTGACACTGATACTAATCACTGATGCTAATGTCTTTTGTCCAAAGGTCGTTGTCCTTTCCGGCAGTATATGCCCAGCAAGCCAGCAAAATATGGGATCAAGTCATGGGTGGCTTGCGATGCCAAATCAAGCTATGCTTGGAAAATGCAAGTCTATACTGGGAAGTCAACCAGTGGATGCCCAGAGAAGAACCAGGGGATGCGAGTTGTGCTTGATGTGACAGAGGGACTGAGGGGTCACAATGTGACATGTGACAATTTCTTCACCTCTTATGAACTCGGACAGCAGCTCCTGAAGAGGAAGATCACCATGGTTGGTACAGTTCGAAAGAACAAGCCTGAGCTCCCACCTGCACTGCTTGCGTCAAAGGAGAGGTCTTCTCCTCAAAGTTTGCCTTCACGCCCACCACCACTCTAGTTTCCTACCTCCCAAAGAAAAACAAGAATGTAGTTCTTCTGAGCACACTGCACAAAGACGGCGACATTAGTGATCGTGAGGACAGGAAGCCAATCATCATCCTGGAATACAACCGCAACAAAGGAGGTGTGGACAACCTAGACAAGGTGATTGGAACATATAGCTGCAGAAGAATGACCGCCCACTGGCCCCTGGTCATCTTCCACAACGTCATTGATGTGTCCTCCTACAATGCCTTTGTGATTTGGAGAGACATCAACCCAACCTGGACGTCTCGTAAGCACAACAAGAGGGTGTTCCTGGAGCAGCTAGGAAAGGCACTTGTAACTCCACTCATTGAAAGAAGGAAGCATGTCCCCCGCACAGAAGCCTCAGCAGCAGTTGTGAAAGCTATTCAGAGTGCAGCAGCTCCTGATAACCTGAGGATCCATCTACCACAGCCACTTCCCCAGCTAAGCCAAGTAAGAGGAAGAGATGTCAGTTCTGCCCTCAAAAGAAGGATTGTAAAACACATACTGTGTGCTGCAGGTGTAAGAAATATATCTGCAAAGGCTGTGCACTTGCATACTGCCCTACATGTGCTAATTAATTGAATGGGTTATGTTATTTTTCATATTTTTGTATTGTACATTCTCTTAAATTGTTCACTGGAGAAAAGTAAAACAAAATGAGTAACTGAGATGAATAAAAATGCATTCAAAACTCCTTTTTGCACATTTTTTTATTTTCTTAAGCTATAGAAATTCAAGTGGAGAGGGAAAACTCAAGTATTCACACATTTTGTGGTGAATGACAATATACAAGATGAAATTTGGTGTTTAAAATTCAATTAAGCTGCTTATATTGGGGGTTTAGTGAAGACGGGTCATTTTGACCCGGAGGACACAGGGTGTATACAGAAAATGAGGACGACAGGAGGGTTAAACTGTTATATATTTTAGATTCATTGCACACCAACTGAAATATTTCAGGCCTTTTATTGTTTTAATACTGATGATTTGGGCATACAGCTCATGAAAACCCAAAATCCCTGTCTCAAAAAATTTGCATATCATGAAAAGGTTCTCTGAATGAGCAATGAACCTCATCATCGGAATCAACGAAGTAACTCTAAACACTCCCAGCCTGGTTCATTACTCAAAACCGCAATCATGGGTAAGACTGCTGACCTGACTGCTGTCCAGAAAGCCATCATTGACACCCTCAAGCAAGAGGGTAAGACACAGAAAGACATTTCTGAACCAATAGGCTGTTCGCAGAGTGTTGTATCAAGGCACCTCAGTGGGAAGTCTGTGGGAAGAAAAAAGTGTGGCAGAAAACGCTGCACAACGAGAAGAGGTGACCGGACCCTGAGGAAGATTATGGAGAAGGGCCGATTCCAGACCTTGGGGGACCTGCGGAAGCACTGGACTGAGTCTGGAGTAGAAACATCCAGAGCACAGGCGTGTGGAGGAAAGGGGCTACAGGTGCTGCATTCCTCAGGTCAAGCCACTTTTGAACCAGAAACAGCGGCAGAAGCGCCTGACCTGGGCTACAAAGAAGCAGCACTGGACTGTTGCTCAGTGGTCCAAAGTACTTTTTTGGATGAAAGCAAATTTTGCATGTCATTCGAAAATCAAGGTGCCAGAGTCTGGAGGAAGACTGGGGAGAAGGAAATGCCAAAATGCCAGAAGTCCAGTGTCAAGTACCCACAGTCAGTGATGGTCTGGGGAGCCATGTCAGCTGCTGGTGTTGGTCCACTGTGTTTTATCAAGGGCAGGGTCAATGCAGCAGCTATCAGGAGATTTTGGAGCACCTCATGCTTCCATCTGCTGAAAAGCTTTATGGAAATGAAGATTAATTTTTTCAGCACAACCTAGCACCTGCTCACAGTGCCAAAACCACTGGTATTACTGACCATGGTATTACTGTGCTCAATTGGCCTGCCAACTCTCCTTACCTGAACCCCATAGAGAACTTGTGGGATATTGGGAAGAGAAAGTTGAGAGACCAAGACCCAACACTATGGATGAGCTTAAGGCTGCTATCGAAGCATCCTGGGCCTCCATAACACCTCAGCAGAGCCACAAGCTGATTGCCTCATGCCACGCTGCATTGAAGGCTGCAAAAGGAGACCTGACTAAGTATTGAGTACATAACTGAACATAATTATTTGAAGGTTGACTTTTTTGGTATTAAAACACATTTCTTTTATTGGTCGGATGAAGTATGCTAATGTTTTGAGACAGGGATTTTGAGCTGTATGCCAAAATCATCAGTATTAAAACAATAAAAGACCTGAAATATTTCAGTTGGTGTGCAACAAATCTAAAATATATGACACCTTAATTTTTATCATTACATTATGGAAAATAAAGAACTTTATCACAATATGCTAATTTTTTAGAAGGACCTGTATACATACATATATATATATATATATATATATATATATATATATATATATATATGTGTGTGTGTGTGTTTTCCAGCCTACGAGTTCTGGCTTAAGAGTGATTCAGCAGCTGAGATTGGGTTCAAAATCCGATACGAGACTCATCTGTGCTGTGCAGTGAATCTCTCTCCTTAAAGACATTTCTTCCTTCTTCCACACGTCGTAGGAAGCCTTCAAAACAAAATTGGGAGATTTTCAAGTTATCTTATGTTGGCAGAGTTAAATAATTAAATAATAGCCATTACCACCTGTGTAAACTTTGCTGGTGAATGTTATATTATGATATTTATAATATTGTTTAATTTCTATAGTAGGTTCTTGTATCAGGTAATCTAAGTGTGCGTTCACACTGCAGCCTGAAGTGACCCAAATCCGATTATTTGGCAATTCCGATTTTGTTGCCGGGGCCATTCACACTTGCCAGTAATTGCAACCGGTATGCGTTCTGCAGTGTGAACGGACAAACTACCTGAAAGTGTCCCGCATGCGCAGTAGAGGGCGCAATAGTGACAGCGTTCTCAGTGTTCTGCCAACTGCCATGAAAAGAAGAAGTGCTCAGTGTTTGCAGAAGTAAACATGGAGGCTAACGGTGGAGCTTAGCTTACATATTTGAAGTTGTCCGGCCGGAGCAACATATTAACAGCTTAATCCTCATATAGTCCGTCATAGCTGTTGTTTTTCTTCCCGCTTGCGCGTAGAATAGTGAGATTTTTTGAGAATCAGTGACGTTCAGTTCGGATAAATGTGACCTGAACGTTAGGTCGCATTTGATTCAGATACTTATCGGGTATGGGTCACATTCGAAAAATAATCTGACCTGTGCTGTTCACACTGCCATGAAAAGATTGGATACAGGTCGCATTACGTCAAAAAAAATCGGAATTGGGTCACTTCAGGCTGCAGTGTGAATGCACCCTAAATGTTGGAGAATGACTGAAACATTTTAAGATTTACGGAATCTCGGGGGCTGAACACCAAGCACTATAGCTAGCATTAGATGGTATTTCGCCAGTGGACATAAATACAGTATAGTAATATTCTAATCACAAAAAGTACACAGTAATATGTTCATCTTACTTGCGAAAAGTCTGTCGAGCCCTCACATCAGTAGTCCGTCGATCCGATCAACAATATTCCGCAGTGCTGAGACATCTTCTGCCGTTTTGGTTGAGCAAAGCAGGAGGGACGACCACTCCAAGAGCGCATTTGCGCCGGAGCAGCTAATGGGGGGGTCTACTCTTTTATTATGTCTATGCTTCGAAGGATCAGTTTCTCAGGGCCCTTGAAAGGATGCAGCCTAAATTCGGAAACAGCTGTTTTTTGTTAGACTCCCCCTAGTGGTCTGGAGCACTTTCGTTTTCAGCACTTTTTGTTTGCTGCATTTCATTTGTGGCTGTAGTCTTTTTTGTTTGCGTCTCTTTTTTTGTTTTCTGCATTAGCTTTTTGTTTCCGTCTCTCTTTTTATTTGCTGCATTCACTTTTTGTTTTTGTCTTGTTTTTTGGTTTGCATCTCTCTTTTTGTTTGCTGCATTCGCTTTTCATTTGCGTCTCCTTTTTGTTTGCTGCATTAGCTTATTGTTTGAGTCTCTTTGTTTGCCGCATTCGCTTTTTGTTAGCGTCTCATTTTTTGTTTGCATCTCTCTTTTTGTTTGCTGCATTTTATTTGTGGTTGTAGTCTTTTTTGTTTGCGTCTTTTTTTGTTTGTGCATTAGCTTTTTGTTTGCATCTCTTCTTGTTTGCTGCATTTCATTTGGTTGCGTCTCTTTTTTTGTTTGCATCTTTTCTCTGTTGCTGCGCGTTTGCACCTGTCGGCCAGCGTAGAAAACACTGTTTTCGTATGACAGTCAGACTCAGGTTACTCTCAGGTTTGTCCATAATGTTCTTTATTTTATGAAGAATAATTCTTTGAGCAATTATTTCCTGATGTTCCAGAGTAATCCCCAGAACAGAACCAGTACCACCAGGAACTACTTCTGTTCCAACACTGGAAGAGTGTTGGAGTCATGAGGGATGGCAGCTCTGTGAGGTGGAGGCTTGAAAACTTGGAAACTGCAGCTCTGAGGAGGAGCTTTGTTCTCAAAGGCGGGGCTAAGTCCACCCAAGTGTTTTGGATGGCTGAATGGTTGCCATTGAGATTAAATGATTTCTCAAAAATGCATTAAAGAATCAAAGAAACACTTCAGGCATGTATTTGATGAGGGAATAACATTATAACATGATGTACAGTTAAAAAAGTAGAATTTACGTAATATTATCTTTGAAACGTGTGCATCAGACAGCTCCTGAAACAGATATACATGCATGATGTTCAAGTTGTGCCTGTAATTAATCTCACACCAAGATACCCTTTAATTCCACCCGAGCTCCAGCCTCCAAAATGTCTGTGCAGACCACTGCACCGGTCTGCTGCAAGCAAGAGCCTTCAGAAATGAGACCGTATTTAAAAAAGATGTTGATGGAGATTCAGACCAATTAGACTGAGACTTATTTTATTATTTATTTGTGTTATAATTATATTATTAATTACTTATTATATTATTCATTGGTATTTATTAGACCAAGCCGACTGAACTTGAGCAATTTGCTAAAAAGTTTGAAGTTATTTCATTCAACTTTTCAGTTATGCTTTGATTTCCTGGTTTAGCATCCAGGAGCTGACAGTTGGTGGCTATAATGTGAAAACCATAACAGTTCAAAGCACATAGAAATATTGGGACATTATATTGGCTCAGAGCCGATTTGCTTTAAGGGGAAATGGCCGATAAAACGGGTCTGGGGATGTTGATCGATTCAAGCGTGGTGCGCAACTTCATCAGCTCAGTGCTAACAAGATGGATTTGGGTTGTGCAGATGCAGCCTGCCAGTTTATTTCAACTCCGAGCTCATGAAAAAATCAGGAAAACTGAAACATCTCAAAGTGCTTTCATCCTTGCGTATGAAATCAGCTAAACCGGCAGAATTTGCTCTTTAACTTCTTCATCATTTATTGGTTGCATGAAATAAAAAAGGAATAAAAAATCTTCAGAATTCTGAGAACTAAACTGAGCTGATGGAACGAGTAAAGACTGAATGATATCACTTTCAGTACAGTAATCCTTTTTCTTATTCGCGATGTCAGATGGCCGTGGACTCCAGATGACAGCGTTAGGACAGAATGGAAACAAGCAAAGGATTCAAACTGTCTTTAATGGAACTCTGCACCAAGCACTGGGAGCTCACCACTGATTCTCTTTGTTAAAATTCTATTTTCCAGACTCAACATCCCAGAGTTCTTTTTGTGTTGTAGAATCTATGGAATAATACAATTCAGTGTGAAATACTGGCAGATAATTCTACAATGGAAAGGCTTTATATATGGAGACTCACCAGAAAAACTAAAAAAAAAATCCTTTGAGAGGAAACAATAGATAGATGGAGGATATAAGGAAATCAAGAAGACAATGAACAGCCAAAGAAATAAAAGAAGAAATGACAAAGACGAGGAAAGAAAGAAGGACAAATGGGAAAAAAGATAATAAAGGACACAGGGAAGGAAGATGAAAGAATGGAGGTAGACAGCAAGAATGGAAAGATAGAAGGAAGGAAGGACAGAAAGGTCATACTGACCACTAAAAGCATTTTAGACTACAGCCACATTCACCCATTGGCAAACACAAACACATTTATACACAAATATCAGTGTGCACACTATTCAAATTTGATAGTCAATGTGTGGACATTGACATTACCTCAGAATCATGGATTATGATTATTACTAGCCACAAATAAATACACTCACTCATGTAAATATTTTTCCATGTAGAATAAGTAATTCTTTATATAGATATATATTTAATGGCTGCATTTCTCGCTGTTATTTTCTGAAATTGTTCAGTTCATGCTGAATCCTTGAATAGTGCTCAGAATGCAACAGAACAACTTCTTTCAAACTTTGCGATGTGCTTGTTGAGGTGCTAACATCAAAGATTCCCCTTCTAATCACAGAAATCACAGGGTACAGGTTCAGACCTCGCTGAAGGTAGTAATTGTTCCGCTCTTCTGGGTAATGCAGCAGGCTCTGGAAATCAAGGCAAAAAGAGGAAAGAATAGATGGAAAACACTTCATCCCACTTATGACCACAATATAACCTGAGTGAAAAGTTTCTAGAAATATTCCTGCATCCCCACATTGAAAACAGCTTATTATGACACTATGATAACTTTTACTTGTACGACCACCCAGCAGAATGAACATCCATTACATGCATTTGGATAAATATTTGTACACTATGTTAAGAAAGAGTGATGGGGAAAAAAATCTGGTCATATAATGTTCGTAATAATGGTGTGTTAGATGTTTTTCTTGTTAAAAATAAATTGCACATATATTACTCATGCAACACCAGGTGACTGTAACCCTGTATCACAGGGTTACAGTAAAGAACAGAAGAAAGACTCGCTTGAGTTCAAACTGAATGAACAGGTCATCTGTCTCAGCTCTTTCTTGACATCTAGCATCAGGATGTTCTGAGGACTTTGCAGCTTAAACAGAGAGGCATCGGCTCACTGTTACTGAAACATAACTCAAGGTTGGACATTGTTCTGTTATTCTTTGGGTGGCTCAAGAGATGGGATAACAGACATGTCATCCCACATCACCACCGCTGCTCAACCAACAAATGCATCGTCCTTATAAATGTGGCACCATGGAGGGAAAAAACATGACTTCAAACAGAATCAGATTTGTTGCCAAGAAACATTGCTATAGCAAGAAAGACACACTGCAAGTGTATAATGTGCAATTCCAATTTTTTGTGAAAGTCTAATGGTTTTGTGTAATTGTTCACATTTCCAATTATTGCCATCCTGAATGTAATTTCCTAATGTGAACTGCAAACAACCAGAAAGTGTCTTGCATGTGCAGTAGAGGTCACAATAACAACAAAACACGACAAAAATTAGCTTAGGAGGTAATCCCCTGTACCACGTAACTGCTATTGGCACATTCATATTAAAAAAAATCTGTTTACAAGACTCTTTTAGAACTGGTTACTATGGTTACATAACTACCCTGAAACACAACAAAACTCCCTGTAGGGATAAACGGACTCACTGGCTATTCTCAGGTGACTGTCAGTTATGGAGCAGATGTTAAGATGAATGTCCACCAGCAAGGAAAAAACAATATGCTTAGAATAGGTGATGCCGGCATTAAAGAACTACACCCAAAAAGTAAAAGTAATAGACAAGTCACAGATTTTCTGCCCCTGTGTTCTTACCCAACCATGCCTTTGTTACACCTGCAGTCTTATTTTGTCCTTAATGTTTGCAGCTGATTACTTGCAAGCCTGTTTTCCACTCACTGGTTTTCAAGCCCATTTCATTCTCTTTGCTTCACAGATGCATTGCTTTCCTTTTATCATGCTGACCTATTTATTGTGTGGAAACACAACAAAAACTTTCCTGACATGCAACCAATTTCTTTGTAAGAAAGAAGTATGAGCAAATCAAGTTTATTCTTGTGCTTTTGTTAAGCAAGCACAAGAATGAATAAATCACTTTTTGCCTTTTGCTAATAATTCTATCATGATTTTGGGTTGTTTCCTTGTTTATGATTTCACTTTTATATTTCCCTTAGCTCATTGTTTTTCCCCTTTGTTCTTTTCTTCCTCCTCAGCTCCCTTCACGTTTATTATCCTCCTTCCCTCAGCCTGCCTGTCTGGTCTCTCCTCACAGCTGCTGCCTTTAGCCAATGAGCCACCTTTTAATGTCCAATGTAATTGTAATTGTTTATCAGTTTTATCATTAAAATAATGTAATGGTTCTGTGTTTTAGTTCTGCTGGTGTCCATATGGTTATGTGTATTTGTTGTATGTTACATTGTGATCTTTATTGTTATGTATATAAAGTTATGGGCTTCCCCTGTCTGACTCAGCTGACTCCCACTCACGTGTGATGGACCTGTCATGTGGGCGGGGGATCAGGGGAGCGGCACGACGAGGACCTGAAGAAGAGGGAGTTCGGTGGGTTAGCAGGAAGCTAGTTCAAGGAGCGTAAAGGTTTGTTAGAGGCGTGAGCTGCAGCCTCAGAAATAGCGGTTCGTTCTAATTACTAATAAACCCTGTTGGCGGGACTACATCTGTGGTGTGTTGGGGTCATTACAATATCCTTCATCATGACCCACCGTGACCCCCTGAGTTCCTTTATTTCCTGTTTGGTCCTGCCTTAAACTCACACTCCTCCATGAAAAGTTCAGTTTGTGCAAATTGTTATCTAATCTTTTACAGTGTCATGGTACATAATTGTGAAATTGAAAATAAATATATAAGTCAGATATTTTTTGAACCCCCTTATCAAAAATCTGAAATGTGTGTCTCTTCATGCATTCTGACTGAGTTGAAACATTCTGACCAATGTTGAAAGGTGGAATCTGCCCTATTTATAGTTTTAGGTTTGCATTTCCTAAAAGAATAGCTGTAATTGTGCTTTAGTGTTCGCCTTTGAGAAAGGTCACTAACATACACTGAAACCTTTGGTTCTAAAATGACGTGAATTACAGAGTATTAACACTGTAGTAAAGACAGTGTAAAATGCAAATAATAGATCTGTCATGACAAGTCAAAGCTGCATTAAATCTGTAATTCAGGCAGCTATACTCCAAATATAAACTAAGTTTAAGAAAATGTTATTTACTGATGTTTTTCTCCCTTTTGCCTCAAACCACTTTATTAACACACACTCTTTATTCTCTTCTGTACCACTGCACATAATTAACTGAGTAAGGTTGAGTCATTTTTGCCATATCTCAGTAATCATCAGATAAAAAATAATAATTACCATGTTGATTTACCAGGAGGCTGAGATGAGTTCGAAGCACTGGATGATTTTAGGTTGTGTATTTTGTCACAGTTCATTTTTGCATACTGATTGTACTCCACAGCTTCCAACTGTACCAGAGGTAGAGGTGCGGATCTGCTCGGCTGCACACAGACCTTTGGGACGTTCTGGCTCCGGGGGAGTTGACTGGATCAGGCTGCAGCACATCACCTAATCAGCTTCTCCTCTCCTCATGCAACGTCATGTTGTGACCTATGTCTGCACATCCGGCCCCAGAGGACAGCGGTGGACATGTGAACCTTTGTGTCATTTATTATTAAAGGTGTCTCTGTTTTGTGAGACCTGTGTAGGCCTTGTTCGGCCTGGCAGGCCCATGGAGACACTTCACCAAGGCTGTTAATATGCAGGTGAAGTCAAAATAAAGAGGCAGACTGAGTCAAACTCTGTTGGTTACAGAAACAGCTGATTAAATCATCAACTTGCTGAGAAGTTTGAGAGTGCTGACAGGAAATACTTAAGCAACATAAATGCAAATCTAAAAGAACTCAATTGGCTGGGAGCAAACTTGACTATGATCATTTGATGTGTGAAGAAACACCTAATTATTATGAATGTCTACAAAGGCTTGAAGGTTTGGCACAAATGTCATTCTACTGAAGTAGAAGTGGTATTTTTTTTTCCTTTTCCCAACTGACTGAAGGTCAGTTTCAATAGATATTTTACATTTTTATGCATTGTGGAGCTGTTCTGAACAGACATTAGCAATAAAAACTGAACTACGTAAACCTTTTTCAATTAGTAGGAAAATAAAACTCAAAGGCAGTTTTTGCAGGGATCAGTGAGGTGTTTAAAATGGAAGTCAAACACATCCTGCTAATGTTGGGGTCAAAAAATGGAAACAGGCAATAAGCTGGTTTCTAACGACACATCCCCAGACAGAGAGTGTAATGTGTCCAAAAAGCTATAAATAAAGAGGGGTTAAATGGCAGTGTTATACACGAAAATGAGATTGCAAGTTTTTGAAAGATATATAACCCGACAGGAAACAAGGGTGTTCCATTTACCTTAGAGGTCACAAAAACTGCATGACAGCCACAGCGAAAAGAAGGTTTTCTGTGTATAGATATGAATATTCTCGACCCTCTCTTGTAAAGCCATATTCTTGCATCAAAAAACTGTTTATATTGTGTTTCTTGTGACAATGAAATGATAGTGTTGTTATGAGGAGATAAGATTGTTTACAAGCAAGAAAAAAGAAACAGAAAAGTATACTATTAAATATTTGGGAGGGTAATTAGAGAATAACAAAATAACAAAAACAGCAGACAAACCATGGCTTATACAAAAGCTGCACCAAGAAAAACATAAGTTCACTTTTTGTAAGACAAATCAACACATAGATGGTATGAAAATTAGAATAACTTCGACACCTGTAAGAAAGCAGAACATCTCCAAAACAATGTAACAGCAGACTTGACAAAAAAGCTTAATCCTGCCAATGTCCAGTATGATAAAGAATCATATTTCCTGACCGGGAATCGAACCCTGGCAATGGGCTTGTCAAAGACTCTTGGTCTTTGACGATCAATACCAAGAGTGCTTTAAAGACGTGATGAAAACGAGGCAGGTGAAAAGATACATGTCTTTTCCTGACAGGGAATCGAACCCAGGCCGCAGCGGTGAAAGCGCCAAATCCTGACCTAAAGACCAGTCTTTCTCAACCCTGGTCCTCACCGCAACCTTGCTCTGCATGTTTTAGATGTGCCTCTATTCCAGAACACATAATTCAAATGATTGCATGACCATCAAGTAAGTGAGAGGAGCTATGTATTGACGATTAACACCAAGAGTGCTTTGAAGACGTGATAAAAACAATGAGGCAGTTGAAAATTAACGTGCCTTTTCCTGACTGGGAATCAAATCCAGGGGGCAGGGGCGAAAGCGCCAAATCCTACCCACTAGACTAGCGGTTCTCAACATGGGCGGTACCGACCCCGGGGGGCATTCAGAGGACGGCAGGGGGCGCTGGCGGAAATTTTTACAAAAGGGGGGCGCTAGGATTCCTTTGGGGGGCGTTTGGTCGAAGGTAAACTTTACACCTTATATGCACAACAATACCAGTTTAGACTTTGAGCAACTTCCTAAAACTATATTGTGTAACATTAAAACATGCTTGGCTGGGGGAGTCACGTGACCGGCGAGGGATGCAGTAGTTTGTCATCACGACTCCACAGTTTTTCCCTTAAATATATTGTTTTTACCACATATTTGGTCTTAGGTCTATGATTTTTGAGTGTAGTAGGTAACGATGGCTACATCCTCTAAGAAACACGCTGCTAAACAAGCTCAAGAACTGCTTAATATCCGTTCTGTCGACAACGAAGAATTGGCTAGGCTAGTTAAGCTAGCAGTAGCAGATGCTATCAAAGAAGCCATTCCCACTCTGGTGGAGGAGGTAGTCGCTCAACTTTCAACCAAGACACAAGCCATTGTGGCAGAACAGATTGCCGAGCTTCGGACCGAGATGTTAACCACACAAGCGATATCTCCTCGACGCCATCCCGAAATGGTTCTCAGAGATGGGATCAATAGAAATCATGCGTGCACACCGAGTGGGTCCAGCGAGGGAAGATGCCAACCATAAGCCCACTCCACGTCCTGTTCTGCTGAAACTGCTGAGATTCACTGACAGAGATAAGATCCTGGGTGCCGCTAGGAAAACTATGGTGAAACTGGACGACTCTCCGATCCGATTAGCTTCGCTCCGGACTACAGTACACGCACCTTCAGACGCAGACTGGCTTTCTCTAACGCGATCGGCGCCCTG
Organism: Poecilia reticulata; assembly: GCF_904066995.2. NCBI lineage: Eukaryota > Metazoa > Chordata > Actinopteri > Cyprinodontiformes > Poeciliidae > Poecilia > Poecilia reticulata. Next base: position 758,577 of record NC_088839.1, read on the forward strand.
CAGAAGCTGGGCTTTCACACCTTCTTACTTTATCCAGCCAAACTGAAAGTGATGTGTGATGGAACCACTCATATCTTCGACACCCCGCAGATGGCTGAGAAGTTCGCTAATTCCATGAAGGAATGAATACCGTCTCATTTGAGGTAATGGACAGTTGGCTCCGCTAGTTTCGTTGGGGTGGCAACTCAACCGTTGTCAGGATGAATGCAGCTTGGACGGATGTTTCCTCGCCTGCAATCACAGTTTATATTTTACTTGTTCACGTTGACTGACAGAGTGTCTTGTTTTTGCTGAGTATAACATCTGTATGTCTTATCAGGCTTACTATTAGATTTTAACTGAATTAGACCTATATCATTTGATTAATAATTACATAAAGTGGTAAATTTTTGATTTAATTAAAAAAGGGAGACCTGTGGGTTCTGGGAAAGATTACTGTAGGTTTACGGGTCCAATGTTTTGGGGTATGCTATGCTCCTTAAGAGCTGATTGTTATGTTAAACGTTTTATGGGTATTTCGCTCTCCAACGTTTTTTGGAGAGCTTTGGGGCCATGGCGACAAGGTTTTATGGGTGGGTATGGATCTCTAATATGGTTATCACTGTCTACATGTTGCATCTTAGAGTTGTTGCATTATCTCCCAATGTTTACACTATATCTCTCAACTTATAATAAGTTTGCTGTAGTATGACAAAACTCCATGTTATAAGCTGGAATGTTAATGGACTAAATGGGCAAATTAAACGTGCAGCCTGTTTAGACTTTCTTCACAGACACTCGGTGGATGTAGCTTTCATCCAGGAGTCACACTTAAGATCTGTGGACACACAGCGCTTTGCAAATAAATTTTACTACACAGCTGCATCAGCTTCATGGAGCTCGAAAAAGAGAGGGTCATTAATTGTGCTAAAACGTAATTTGTCATTGAATATACTAGGGAAATATGGAAGTGAGGACGGCAGGGTTTCATACATCAAAACCATAATTGCAGGTCACAAATTTGCCTTTATTTCGATCTATGCCCCATCTCTATATGAGCCGGATTTCTTTTCTAAGCTGATTTCAATTCTGACACAAATACATGACTATTCGTTTATCATTGGTGCGGATATGAATGCCTGTGTCAATTTAGCACTGGACAAATCGACGTGTCTTTCTACCTCCACACAAATGCGATCATCGAAAGAGTTGCAGGATTTCCTTTCAGCTTTCAGCCTGGTGGACTTGTATCGTGTAGTTAATCCTACCTGCAAACGATACACTTTTTATTCAGCCAGACATCAATCTTTCTCCAGGTTAGATTACCTATTAGTATCTACTAACTCATTCTCTGAAATTCATAATGTAGTAATCCTACCGTGTCCGTTATCAGACCACAGCATTGTATCAGCTCGCCTTACGCTTAGGAACACCCCTTCCAAAGCTTCGCGTTGGCGATTCAATATTTCACTTCTTAGAAATGAAGATTTCTGTAATTTCTTTCGTAACTCGCTAAAAACCTTTATAGAGATCAATGCTGGCTCAGTAGAGGATCCGAGATTTCTGTGGGATGCGATTAAAGGATCAATTAGAAACACATCAATCTCCTTCTCATCTCATCTTAAGAAAAACCGTCTGCAAAAAATTGGTGAGCTGGAGGAAACTCTTAATCAACTTGAATTAGAAAGACAGAATAAGCAGAATGATGAACTACTGGGGAAAATATCAGTGACTGCAACAGAATTAAAGTCATTGTTAAGGCAAAGAGCTGAATTCCTGATTCATAAAACCAGAAGGAATTACTATTTTAACGGCTCGAGACCAAGCCATTTACTAGCCTTAAGATTGAAACAGAATGAGAAATACTCCAATATTATGGCTATTCAATCGCCGACCGGCATCCTAACTGAGCCATGCGAAATTAACTCGGCATTCAAAAATTATTACTCTTCCCTTTACTCCTCTGAAGTAGCTCCAAATGCTGGAAAATGCAAGCAGTTTTTTAGGAATCTCCAGCTCCCCATCCTTACTGATGAGGATTCAGATAAACTTAGTGCCCCCATTACATCACAAGAGTTGAGAAAAACTCTGACCTCTATGAAGAAAGGTAAATCCCCAGGTTGGGACGGAATCCCACCAGAGTTGTACCTTGCCTTTTGGGATATACTCGGCCCACCATTGTTGGACATGATTAATAAGGCAATTGATAAAGGTTCATTCAATCCAAGTACCAACACAGCAATAATTACATTGCTTCTCAAACCTAATAAAGACCCAACACAATGCAGTAACTACAGACCCTTGTCTCTCTTAAATGGTGATGTCAAACTCTATGCGAAAGTACTTGCAATGCGACTTGAAAGCCATTTATCCAGACTGATACACAATGATCAGACTGGATTTATAAAAGGCAGATTTGCATCTGACAATTTACGGCGCTTGCTACACATTATTCACGAAACAAAGACAAATGATTCCCCATGCTCGGTCCTGTCTCTTGATGCCGAAAAAGCGTTTGACAGACTGGAGTGGTCTTATCTCTGGGCCACCTTGGACAACTTTAAACTAGGTCCACAATTCATTAAGTTGATAAAAGTTCTTTATGCCAACCCTTCTGCGATGGTGTATACTGGTAATACTTGTTCCTCTCTATTCCCCATACTAAGGGGCACACGTCAGGGCTGCCCCCTCTACCCGTTGCTTTTTGCCCTCTCACTTGAACCGCTGGCCCAGAAAATTAGACAACACCCCTCTGTTCTGCCCATCTCAGTCAAAGGAACCGAGCACCACATATCGTTATATGCGGATGATATTTTACTTTATATTGGTGACACAGGGTCCTCTTTAACACATCTTCTATCCGTCTTTGATCTGTTCGGTTCAATATCTGGTTATAAAATTAATTGGAGCAAGTCGTCATTGTTGCATCTAAATTCGATTACACCAACCTCCCCCTTGCCATCTACCATTCCAGTGGTGAGCCATTTTAAATATCTTGGGATTGACATCTCTCCCTCTACATTTCGTATAGCCTCAGACAACTTCCAGAGGGTATTTAACCTTATTGAGAAGGATTTACAGCGCTGGTCAAAACTCCCAAATTCTCTCCAAGCCCGCGTATCGATAATCAAAATGGATATCCTCCCGCGTGTTAATTTTTACTCCTCAATGATTCCCCTTCCACCAACAAGAGGTTACTGGGACAGGCTTCATTCTCTCATATCTAAATTTATTTACAATGGGAAGAAACCCCGTTTGAAATTGAGAACACTTCAACGAGAAAAAACACTTGGGGGCTTGGGTCTACCGAATTTTAAGATGTATTTTTGGTCCTTTATGCTCCGACCTTTGCGTGTATGGTTGAACCCTGAGGTTTCGGTTTCGTGGAAATCAATTGAAGAAAATATTTCCAAACCATACAGACTGGAAGACTTGATATATTCTAAGATACCTCCTAATGAGGCTAAATCACAATTGGGACCCATAATTTTCTCACTTCTGAGAACCTGTCATTCAGTGATAAATCTTACAAACACCAACCTGAAATGGCATAAACACTCCTATATTTAATAACTTTTCCATCCTTATCGGAAACAAACCATTTTCATTCCCTAGGTGGAGGGATAAGGGTATCAATGTCCTACAAGATCTTAAGAATAATGATGGCCTACGTTCTTTTAGTGACCTACAATCTGCGTATAATTTGCCAGGTTCTACTTTTTTCTTTTATTTACAGCTCAGATCGGCCATGAAAGCATATGGGGTTCCTTGGGGTGGACCTCTCCCAATTCATCCCCTACAAAAACTTCTTGCCTCACGGGGTCAGACGCGTGGCATTGTTTCTAAATTATATAAATTTATTTCAGATCCTCATGCCAGACTCCCTGTTGAAAATGTTTGGGAGAGGGATCTTTCTTTTATGGGAGATATAGGAATCTGCTGGGATACAATATGGAAGAATCTCCACAACACATCCAAAAACCCTGATCATCAGCTTATTCATTTCAAATTTATCCATAGGATGTACTTGACACTGTTAAGGAAGAATTTTTATATTACAATTAAATTTAGCAAAACTCTGGCTCTGATTCTTCCTTTTGATCCCGGGTTCTCTCGCGTGGCCACGTGTGGGGACAAAAACACAACAATGCGTGTTGACGTCACAGAATTACAGAATTTAATCCAATCAGAAGAAAGTATAAGATAGTACAGGAAACTGAAGGAACACAGATACAAAACATTGTTACCTGAGACAAGAAGACAAAGAAATATCAAGGACGTCCTTGGAGAAAGAGCTGGTGCAGAAGTAAAATAAATCAGCTTTTTCTAAATTGTTTCCCTTGTGCACAAACTTTTATACCTGTAGGTGTGTTTTCCTCTTTAATGTATTCAAATAAGGTGTATTTCTACTTGACCAATTGGAAGGCATCTCTGGCCCTTTTAAATTTAGAAAAAGTCCCGCAATTTGTTCACAAGATCAAACACCTTTTGTTAAATAAGGTGGAAGCAGACTCTCCGAATTCATGGTGGTTTATGGCTTTCACAGATCTGTGTGAAAAGCTAGAACTTCCTACTGATTGTTTCCCAACAGACAAAAAGCAGATCAGAGATCTTGACAAACCATCTGCTTTAACTACAGTAAAATATAGATCAATAGGTCAGACTATGTTATAAATTTTAAAACTATAATTATGGTATTTCAATCAAGTCATGATAAATTCTAAAACTAACTTATTTTAAATTTATTTTCTTAACACTATCCGGCCTCCTGTGGCTCTACAGCCATCTGGGCAAAGAGAAACAAATGCAGAAACCTCACAGGTAGCTGTGAAATTCTGGTTTCTCTTCTGCTCTGCCAGGAACAAACCTTTAATACTGTACTTTTAATTCAATGAAAAGTTCTCCAAAAACCCAATTTGTTCTTCTGCACTCAGCATCTCCAAAGTTTAGTCCTGATATCAAACCAAAAGCAATAGATAATATCAACAGAAAATAATGGAGTACAATTCCTGTTTCTAACCTAATAGAATATTCAAAATAAGAATTAAGACATTCATTCACCATAAACCTAAGTATTTTCTAATACTAAACAAAACATTTTCATGTGATTCTAATATAGTCAGAAATAATACTATTTCAAATACATTCATCATTAACTAAATTAATTCTAAAACAGGATAATAGAATTTTCAGTCAAAACATGTTATTAATAACTAACAAAAATGTCTTACAAATTAAATGTTAGTGATTTAAAACATTTTATGTTATATTCAGTTTTTTTCACCATGTCAGATGTTAGTTTTGGAAGACTTCTCATCCTGGTTACGTGAACCGACCAAAGTTCCCTTTCTCAGAGTAATTCAAGTGATACTGTCCCCCACCTTCCTGCATATGTTAATTTATGACCTCCTGTCTTTAATGATAAGACTCCAGGGGTCTGAGCCGAAATTCTCTTGCAGATCCTCTATTCTCCTTTGTACTTTAAATACTTAACCCAGCAATAGTTCTTCGGGTTTTAAATCACTAACACAAACCTGTTCAAACTTAAGAAATTCGTTCTAAAAGGTTTAAACTGTGTTAAACACTCAAAATAATAATTTTTCTCAACAACACCCAGGAAACGTCATGCTATGAAAATTATTACATCTCCCATGTGTGACCTATGTACACTTAAGACTCCAGGTTCTTTTATGCACATGTATTGGGATTGTCCCAGTGTGGCTGCTTTCTGGAGGCAAGTTTCCACTACGCTGAGTGAGTTGCTTGAATCTGACATTTGTTTATCACCATCTTTGTTCCTACTTAATGACGATTCCACTTTAGAACTTTCCTCTCAACAAAAGCGCATGCTATGGGCAGGCCTCACTGCGGCTAAGAGGATGTTGGCTCTACGATGGCAACCACCACACTTATTGCCTTGGCAACAATGGGCCAACTCCTTTCTAGATATCGTTATGATGGAGAGGTCAGTTGCCAAGATGCACACGGCCAGTCAGAGAACGATTAAAGCTTGGGATGCAGCTTATTCTTTGATCATGGAAAGAGTGCAACATAATTCTATATAATCTTTCTGTATGTAACCGTTAGTGATGATTTAATCTTTACAACTCTCCACTTTCATATATATATATTTGAGATCCTTGGGAGTAGGGTAAGGGGTCGCCATGGGGTTGCGGGTGGGGGGGCCACACTGTCTATTTTTATGTTGTTTCTCATCTAATGTGACGACATTGTAATGTACATGCGATTGTGGATGTAAAACAATGAAAATAAAAACATTTGATCAAAAAAAAAAAAAACATGCTTGGCTGCAACATTATCGATGGCAGCTCTCCTTCTATTCAGTGTTTGTAGCTTCTTGGCGCAGCTCCGGTCCTGCTACTGGTAGCTTCACCGCATCAGTTCAGCGTTACATGGCTGATGACATTGCTGTGATTCACTTTGTCTGGTGTCTGATTTTCAAATATTTCATGTTTAATTGAGGATTTTTGTACATATGTTAAGTAGTTAGTTCTGTGATAGTTATGTGATCATATCAAAGCAGCAACTTATATTAAAAAGTGTTTTATTTCCGTTTGAAAGCTGCCCATTTCCATGGAAGGACAACAGAAAATTGCTCTTTTAAACATGCAATTACTAAAATCACGATACCCTCACTGTGTATCCCTCTGAAAAATGAACCCATTTAAATAAGGAAATCTCTCCATAGGTGATTCCACAATAAAGGGCATTCATTTTATAGCGTTAACACTGGTGCTGTAAGTGGTCCGGTATGAAACTGGTGTGATAGAACAACGGTACCACAGCACTTTTAAATTTCAATAATCAGAATACCAAAATTGTTTCTGTTTAAACCTTTTAAAACTAAAAGGTTTATGTCAGTCTGCCTTTTCCCGATCGATACGCTTCCTGAAAAACAGAATCCAATGCTGAACAGTGAAAAATCAACACATGATGTGAAACACATGACAATTAGGTGGCGCAGCAGGTGATGAGTGAAGATTACTGATGGTGAGCGTCAATAAACGATAAAATAAATGCAGCAACAGGAAAGAAACTAAAGTGGACATAGCAATAAACCGAGAGGACAATACTAATCAAAGGAAACTAAATGGAAATGAATGAAGAATAAAATAAAAGAATAAACTAAGAAACTAAAGTAAATACAGAGGAATAAACTGGTATGGCCAGTTTATTCCTACAGCAATACTTAATACAGAGGACTGTATGGCATTAAAAGGGCCTGGAACTTTTGTTTTTCCACTGAAAGCTCTGGTTTGCACAATAAATGTCATATGGGTGAAATTTTATGGATGATACTCTGATGTCCCATTCTCCTGAAGGCAGCACAGAGCTGCACCACCAGAAACCGACAGAAACACTGAAGAGAAGAAGAGTTATGATTAATGTAGTTACAGTTCTATCCATGTTTTAATGTTGCAGAGCTCAGTCGTTTTGCAAATAGATCAAAGTTTAAACTGGCATTGCTGTACATCTTTTATCTGCTCATTTTGTGTCATATTTAACAACTAGAAAATGGCAAAGAATATTTTTTCCACTCTGACTTGCTGCAGTTAGGCCGACCAATTTTAAGTTGAATGTCCATTGAATTTTTTGTAGACACCTGTGAAAATAATTTCTATTTACATGGCTTTTTTGTTCTCTGGGAAATTATTTTTTACGATAAATACAGAACAAGCATAGAAATCAAAACATCTACAATAGTGACGGTAATATTAATAATAAAATAACAGTCAGTGCAAAGTAGCCTACAAATTCTTTGCTGGGGGGCGGTGAGGGACCTGGATAAAGGCTAGAGGGGCGTTGCCCCGAAAAAGGTTGAGAAACATTGCACTAGACCATTAGGGACCTTTTTAAGAGGTCTATGACAATCAATACCAAGAGTGCTTTGAAGACGTGATGATAACACCGAGGCAGGTGAAAAGATACATGCCTTTCCCTGACCGGGAATAGATCCCATGCCGCAGCAGTGAAAGCGTCAAATCTTGAACACTAGACCATCAAGACCAGTTTGTTTCTCTGAAGAAAGCAAGAGGTCTTTGAAGATCAATACCAAGAGTGCTTTAAAGACATGATGAAAACGAGGCCGGTGAAACCAGAGGTGGGGACTTGAGTCACATGACTTGGACTTGAGTCAGACTCGAATTGTTAAAATCAATACTTGAGACTTGACTTGAAAAAATGCTGAAAGACTCGGACTTGACTTGGACTTGAATTGACTTGAAACTGTTTACTTGAAAAGACTTGATATTTTACCCAAAGCCTTAAAATGTAAAACACATTTTTTATAAAGTGGCCCCATTAATTAATTTCAATTACATATTAACAGGCACAGACCGTCCCTCTGTTTTTCCACACTCCGTCCCGTATGTATGTGTGTGTAAGCTGCAGCACAATCAATCAAATTAACAAGATTTAAAAATAACAATGGGGAAAAACACGAGAGACGAAAAAACGCTCAAAGCAGATATACAACTGTGAGTAATTTCTTTTGGGTACATCAATCATAAAATATCCAACTAAAAACGGAGTGATACATGCAAAACCTGAAAGACCAGGATCTCAGATGGATATACAACTTCCAACTGTCCGGCATTTGAATTTGCACAAAGAACGGTAAGCGGTACTATTCTTTTACTATGAGACAACTGGCTAGCTAACGTTGTGTTAGCAACTCTGGGTTACGTTGGAGATACCGCATATCTTTCACTTGTATGCTTAGTCATGCTGTATAAATCCGGTGATTCAAACGTATCGACATTAATGTGCACCGTGTTAGCTCAGTAAGCTAATGTGAACCGTGTTAGCTCAGGAAGCTGGTGAATAGTGAACGGGCTCCGGATCAGAAAGCAGGTTCTGAACCTGAACTCAGGGAAGAGAGTTTCTCTACGTCCCATCATAATGATGAACCGGGTCCAGTTCATAACATAATGGATGGTGGATTCATAAGGGAAATTACAGTTTCTTACACCCCTTTCCCACCCTGCTCCCGTATTAGTATTTTTCCATAAAGATCCCTCCCACGGCTTTTACATTAGTTTTACTCCCCCCGCCTCTGACAGTAGAACCGGACAGAGACATTTCCCATATTCTTCTCAAATCCAAAATTTGACAGGTATGGGTATATTTTGTAGACATATATGTTGGGAAATTATATTGACAATAAATAGATTGTTTACTTCAGTCAGTGTTTACTTCAGTCTACTGTTTTTTCAGTTATAACTCTTCAAATCGCGGCATGATGGTCGTTGCACAGAACCCATTTCCAAGTGGTATGGCAAGTGATTCTGTGAAGTTTGATTCAGGCAACATGTTTTATCAATACGGGGATCTGAAATTGGCTTTAGATTTAACCCCACTTGGACTGGCATATTTATTTTACCATCACATTCAAAACCACTGTGCTTTGCAATAAGTGCATTGCGTGTTTGATTTTAAAAAGAACACATGGTCTATTATTTACATTTAGCATAGTTGGAACATTGTTTCTTTTAAAAAGACTCAAAATGACTTGAAATTTCAAGCTCCCGACATGAGACTTGACTTGACTTTTGCCTGTCTTGACTTGCGACTTGAGATTTGACTCGGACTTGCAAAACATTGACTTGGTCCCACCTCTGGGTAAAACGATACATGCCTTTCCCTGACAACAGGGCGAATCTAGAAAAATATTTATGGGGTGGCAAGAGGGTGGCAGGGACTTTGTCAGGGGTGGCAGTATATATATATATATATATATATATATATATATATATATATATATATAAAATATTAAAAACTATTAAAAACAATACGAAATATTGTTTTTAACTTCCATTGTTTCAAAATGAACTTCATGCAGCACCAATGCTTAAATACAATTTATTAATGTAGTATAGTTAAATTAGTAAATTAATAAATTAAAATAAAGAGGACAAAACTGATGTTTGATAAATTCTGCATGATATAAATCTATAAACAGTTTAGTTTCTGTTAGTTCTGTCAAGATGCAAGAAAGGGAAAATTTCTATTGATATTGGTCAATCATTTTATTTTAAATATGCTGTAGGAGCCGTAGTTTGACGACTGTTATAAATATCACCACGTTTTGAGAACACAGGGGATTAGCTCAGTTTTTGTCGCTTGCAGTGCGCCGCAAAAAAGGTAGAATAAAGCTGATAAACAGGTGAAGAACCGAACTAGACAGAACCACTTCTGGTTGTTTGCCAAGCCAAACATCCATTAAAGATTCCACCAAGCCACTACTAAGGCACTGGGGTCAAGTTTCTCGACACAGGCAAAACAAGGTTCAATGTCCAAACTTATTGATTGTTCTTGGTGATTTATTTTCCTCTTTCACCAAACAATTACAGAGATTAAACTTTCATTTGTTCTCATGCTATGACTCTTGCTCTGGTAAAAACCATCGGCCCCAAACCCAAATGCGTGCCGGTCCTTCTCCAGGCCCCTGCACTTATAGAAAGTGGACTGACCCACATTACTTACTGTCTTAAGTTTAGAACATAAATAAGAAAATAATAAAACAAAAAAATTTATAAAATCAACAATTATCAACCTACAAATAAACTCTGTAAATAATACAAAAATAGAAATGTAAGAATAAAGTAACAAAATTCAAATGGATAAAGAAAAAGGAAAAAATAGCTCCAACAACTTCTATTCTGCCTTTTCTCACTCTGTGTGTCGGCTTTACAAACGACCCGTTGCCTTGGCAACCGACAAACAACAGCTCAGAGAGCAGAGACTACCGATCAGGGAAATCAACACAAAAACAAACATTTCCCACACAAAAAAGTAGCAAAAACACTAAAACAGAACATCCAGTCTGTTGCATTATGCTATCAGGCTTAATGTCTATATTGTGATTATTAATAAGTTTTCGCCTGAGCACAGCGGCGGTTGATTAGCTGATTTAAACAGCTGCTCTACTGATGACTTGGTGGGCAGGTTGACCTTTTTTATTGGCAACGGAACCAAAACACACTGAACTGCGCAGCACATGTTAAGGTTATCAAAGTCAGTGGCAGGCTAATAACAGTTAGGCTAGTAACTGACCCGCTGCTCACTTGTTCGATCCCCAGTAGATCATCCCCTGCCTGACAGGGAATCAAACTAAGGCCACAGTGGTGAGAGCGCAGAATCCTGACTACTAGACCATCACAGATCTTTCTATGTTAGAGAAGCTAGCAAACGGTCTTTGACTATCAATACCAACAGTGCTTTATAGACGTGATGAAAACAATGAGGCAAGTGAAAAGATACATGCTGTTCACTGAGCGGGAATCGAAACCGTGGAGCAGCGTTGAAAGCACCATATCCTTACCACTAGATCATCAGGGACCTTTTTGTCTTTCAGAAGCTAGTAAGAGGTCTTTGAAGGTCAATGCCAAAAGTGCTTTATAGACATGAAGAAAACAATGAGGGAGGTGCATGCCTTTCCCAGAACGTCATAAAAGTCTAAGAACCCAACTGCTAGGATGGTGGGAGAGAAGCTGGTGTGAAACTGAATGCAACATAGAATATCTGTAAAGCACATCATCTAATTTGTAATCTCTCCTAGTTATTAACAACATGTCTTGATTGAAATAGCCTAATTATAATTTTTGGACCTCTCCTCAGGCTGCCACCTTATCGTGGTGGAGGGGTTTGAGTGTCCCAATGATCCTAGGAGCTATGCTGTCTGGGGCTTTATGACCCTGCTAGGGTCACACAAGGCAGACAGGTCCTAGGTGAGGAACGAGACAAAGCGCAGCCCGAAGACCCCTTATGATGCACAACAACCTTGGATCTAGCGTTCCCTCGCTCGGATGCGGATCACCGGGGCCCCAATCTGGAGCCAGGCCTGGAGGTGGGGCACGATGGTGAGCGCCTGGTGGACGGGCTTTTACCCACGGAGCCTGGCCAGGCTCAGCCCGAAGAGGAGACATGGGTCCCCCTTCCAATGGGCTCACCACCTGTTGGAGGGGTCAAAGGGGTTGGGTGCAGTGTGTAACGGGTGGCAGCCGAGGGAGGGGACCCTTGCAGTCTGATCCTCGGCTGCAGAAGCTGGCTCTTGGGATGTGGAACGTCACCTCTCTGGTGGGGAAGGAACCGGAGCTAGTGTGCGAGGCTAAGAGATTCCGGCTAGAGCTTTAACTCCCATCTTCGGCAGAACGTCAAACACGTTCCGGGGGAGGTTGGGGACATTGAGTCTGAGTGGACCATGTTCCGTGCCTCCATTGCCGAGGCGGCTTATCGGAGCTGCAGCCGCAAGGTTGTTGGTGTCTGTCGCAGCGGCAACCCTCGAACCCGTTGGTGGACACCTTCGGTGAGTGATGCTGTCAAGCTGAAGAAGGAGTCCTATTGGGCCTTTTTGGCTTGTGGGACTCCAGAAGCAGCTGATGGGTACCGGCGGGCGAAGCGGCATGCGGCTCGGGTGGTCGCTGAGCAAAAAACTCGGGCATGGGAGGAGTTTGGAGAGGCCATGGAGAAAGTATTCCGTTTGGCTGCGAGGCGATTCTGGTCCACCATCCGGCGTCTCAGGAGGGGAAAGCAGTGCAGCACCAACACTGTTTATATTGGGGATGGTGTGCTGCTGACCTCGACTCGGGACATTGTGGGCTGGTGGGCGGAAGACCTCCTCAATCCCACCAACATGCCTTCTGTTGAGGAAGCTGAGCCTGGGGACTCTGGGTTTGGCTCTCCAGTCTGGGGATGAGGTCGCCAAGGTGGTCAAAAAGCTCCTCGGTGGCAGGGCCCCGGGGGTGGATGAGATCCGCCCGGAGTTCCTTAAGGCTCTGGATGTTGTAGGGTTGTGTTGGCTCATGCGACTCTGCAATATCGCATGGACATCGGGGGCAGTTCCCCTGGATTGGCAAACTGGGGTGGTGGTCTCCCTGTTTAAAAAGGGGGACTGGAGGGTGTGCTCCAATTACAGGGGGGTCACACTTTTAAGCCTCCCTGGTAAGGTCTATTTAGGGGTCCTGGAGAGGAGGGTCCGTCGGATAGTTGAACCTCGTATTCAGGAAGAGCAGTGAGGTTTTCGTCCTGGTCGTGGAACACTGGACCAGCTCTACACCCTCAGCAGGGTCCTGGAGGGTACATGGGAGTTCGCCCAACCAGTCTACATGTGTTTTGTGGACTTGGAGAAGGCGTTCGACCGTGTCCCTAGGGGGGCCCTGTGGGAGTATGGGGTACCGGGCCCTTTGATATGGGCTGTCAGGTCCCTGTATGACCGGTGTCAGAGTCTGGTCCACATTGCCGGCAGTAAGTCGGGCTCGTTTCCGGTGAGAGTTGGTGGAGGCCAAGGCTGCCATTTGTCACCGATTCTGTTCATTTCCTTCATGGACAGAATTTCTAGGCGCTGCCGAGGTGTTGAGGGGATCTGTTTTGGTGGCCTTAGGATCGCATCTCTGCTTTTTGCGGATGATGTGGTCCTGTCGGCTTCATCAGATCGTGATCTGCAGCTCTCACTGGAGGGTTTCGCGGCCGAGTGTGATGCGGCCGGGATGAGGCTCAGTGCCTCCAAATCCGAGGCCATGGTCTTGAGCCGGAAAAGGGTAGAGTGCCTTCTCCGGGTCAGGGTGGTTGTCCTGCCTCAAGTGGAGGAGTTTAAGTATCTGGGGATCTTGTTCACGAATGAGGGAAGAAGGGAGCGGGAGATCGACAAGCGGTTTGGGGCAGCGTCTGCCGTGAAGCGGGCGCTGTACCGGTCCGTTGTGGTGAAAAGAGAGCTGAGTCAAAAAGCAAAGCTCTCGATTTACTGGTCAATCTATGTTCCCACCCTCATCTATAGTCATGAGCTTTGGGTCATGACCAAAAGAACGAGATCACAGATACAAGCGGCCAAAGTGGGTTTCCTCCGCAGGGTGGCTGGGCTCTCCCTTAGAGATAGGGTGAGAAGCTCGGTCATCCGGGAGGGACTCAGAGTAGAGCCGCTGCCCTTCCACGTCGAGAGGAGCCAGTTGAGGTGGCTTGGGCATCTGGTCAGGATCCCTCCTGGACACCTCCCTGGTGAGGTGTTCCGGGCACGTCCCACCGGGAGGAGGCCTAGGGGAAGACCCAGGACACACTGGAGGGACTATGTCTCTCGGCTAGCCTGGGAACGCCTTGTGGTTCCCCCGGAGGAGCTGGAAGAAGTGGCTGGGGAGAGGGAAATCTGGGCCTCCCTTCTGAAGCTGCTGCCCCCGCGACCCGACCCCGGATAAGCGGAAGAAGATGGATGGATGGATAGTTTTTGGATTAATAACTTGTTCTGCCCTATTGACCTTTATGTTACAGCAGATCGCCTGCTAGGTCTTCTGATCTGCCCTTTGTTTGTGTAGGAAAGAATCAGGAGAAATTCCAGCTTACACACTGATCTGTGAAAGGCCATAAAACAACATGAGTTCAAGCCAGTAAAGGAGAACTCTGCTCCCACTTTGTTTAGATAAAGGGGGCAACTGGTTTTTGATCTTGGAACAAGTTGTAGGGAGTTTCCAACTTTCAAGAGGGTCCAAGACAGCTTCTGGTTGGATGAGCAAAGATACGCCTTATTTGAATAAATTAAAAATAAGAAGACACCTTTCATATAAAAATTGGTGCACGTGGAAAACAAATTAGATTTGCTTTTGCAATTCTCCAAAGACGTCTTTGCTTTTTGTTTGTCGTTTCCATCTTTTGTCCATTTCTCTTTCTGAGGTAAATTCATGTGTTGTTTGTGCTTTGAGTTTTCTGATCTTTTGTGATGTGCTTTTGTGGTGGTTGTATGCATCTGTCTTGAATAATTGCTGATTATTCGGAAGCTGTTACCTCTGTGTGATCTCAGTTTCCATTGTGCACAGCATTTTCTGAATCTGGGCATGAGAGGATATAACGAGTCAAAAAGTTTTAAAAATAGTTAATAAGCTTTAAAATGTTCTTCTCTTAACAACCTCCAGGGACCTTTTTGAATATCTGAAGAAAGCAAGAGGCTTTTGAAGATCAATACCAATAGTGCTTTGAAGACATGATGAAAACAACGAAGCAGGTGAAAAGATACTTGCCATTCACTGAGCGGGAATCAAAAACAGGGAGCAGTGGTGAAAGCACCAAATCCTGAACACTAGACCATCAGGGACCTTTTTGTCTCTCAAAAACTAGCAAGAGGTCTTTCAAGGTCAATACCAAGAGTGCTTTAAAAACATGATGAAAACAACGAGCAAGTTGAAAGTGAACATACATTTCCCTGACCTGGAATCAAACCCGGCCGCAACGGTGAAAGCGCCAACTCCTGACCACTAGACCATCAGGGACCTTTATGTGTGAGAGAAGCTAGCAAGAGGTCTTTGAAGATCAATACCAAGAGTGCTTTAAAGACATGATGAAAAGGACGAGACAGGTGAAAAGATACATGCCTTGCCCTGACCAGGAATTGAACCCAGGTCGTGGCAGTGAGAGCACCCAATCTTGATCACTAGACCATCGACCTTCTTGTGTGATAGAAGCTAGCAAAAGGTCTTTGACGATCCATACCAAGACTCATTTAAAGAACTGATGAAAACACTGAGGCAGTTGAAAGTGAACTTTTACTGACCAGTAATCAAACCCAGGCCGCAGCCGTGAAAGCACCAAATCCTGACCACTAGTCCATGAGGGACCTTTTTGTTTCTCTGAAGCTAGCACAGTGTTTCTCAACCTTTTTCGGCCCAGCGCCCCCCTAGCCTTTATCCAGGTCCCTCACCGCCCCCCACCAAAAAATTTGTAGGCTACTTTGCACTGACAATTATTTTATTATTAATGTTACTATCATTATTGTAGATGTTTTGAATCGGCGCACCGATCATGTTTTCCCGTACATTTCAGCGCGCCTTACGCTCCTTCACCTCGCGCACATAACGGGGTAAATGTAGCGAGTTTTGCCTAAACGTATCGGCGTCTGGAGGAGGGGGGGGAGGCGAGTGTATGTATCTACTCTCCTTCATGGGGGGGGTGCCGATTTATGTTTTCACATCCACCTGAATAATGTGTAGTTGCGCCCCTACCCATGGCACTTCAACAATATTATTTTACTTTTTATCTGGAAATAGTGTCTGTTTATTCTTGCCATACACTCCTCTGTATTAATTATTACTCGAAAGTTCTTGCCATACCAGTTTATTCCTCCTTATTTACTTCAGTTTCTTAGTTTATTCTTGCATTTTGTTCTTCATTCATTTCCATTTAGTTTCATTTGATTAGTATTATCCTCTCGGTTTATTGCTATGTCCACTTTAGTTTCTTTCCTGTTGCTATATTTATTTGATCATTTATTGACCACCAGTAATTTTCACTCATCACCTTCTGCGCCTCCTAATCGTCATGATGTGTTTCACATCATGTGTTGATTTTTCACTGTTCAGCGTCGGATTCTCTGTTTTTATGCCATAATTCACATCTAGTTCGTCGCTCCGTTTTGCCCGTTCTCATGTTTCAGAATTTTGCGCAATGTGCGCGGCGGTTTTGTTGTTTTTTCAACTCCCTAAGGTGCAGGGCGGTCGGAAAACATATCGATGGGGAAAAGGCAGCCTGACATAAACCTTTTAAAACAACAGAAACAATTTCTGCATTCTGATTATTGAAATTTAAAAGTGCTGTGTTGTTCTATCACCCCCGTTTCATACCGGACCACTTACAGCACCGGTGTTAACGCTATAAAATAAACGCTCTCTATCGTGGTATCACCCATGGAGGGATTTCTTTATTTAAATGGGTTCTTTTTTCAGATGGATACAAAGTGAGGGCATCGTGATTTTAGTAATTATATGTTTATAAGAGCGATTTTCTGTTGTCCTTCCATGGAGGCGGGCAGCTTTCAAACGGAAATAAAACACTTTTTAATATAAATTGCTGCTTTGACATGATCACAGAACTGCCAAAACATATGTAGCCTACATAAATACCAGACAAAGTGAATCACAGCAGCGTCATCAGCCGGTGTAACGCTGAACTGATGCGGAGCTGTGCCATGAAGCTACAAACACTGAATAGAAGGAGAGATTGTCATCGATACAGTTGCAGCCAAGCATGATTTAATGTTACACAATACAGTTTTACAAAGTTGCTCAAAGTCTAAACTGGTATTGTTGTGGATTTAAGGTGTAAAGTTTACCTTCGACCAAACGCCCCCCAAAGGCATCCCAGCGCCCCCCTTTTGTAAAAATGTCCGCCAGCGCCCCCTGCCATCCTCTGAACGCCCCCTGGGGGGCGGTACCGCCCACGTTGAGAACCGCTAGGCTAGCAAGAGGTCTTTGAAGAACAATACCAAGTGTGCTATAAAGACGTGATAAAAGGCAGTTCAAAGTGAATGTGCCTTTCCATGACCGGGTATAGAAGGTGGGAAGCAGCGGTGAAAATGCCTAAGTCTTACCACTAGACCATCACAGACGTTTTTATCTCTCTGAAGCTAGCAAGAGGTCTTTGAAGATCAATACCAAGAGTGCTTTAAAAACGTGATGAAAACAACAAGCAAGTTGAAAGTGAACATGCCCTGGAATCAAACTCGGCCGCAACGGTGAACGTGCCAACTCCTGGCCACTAGACCATCAGGGACCTCTATGTGTGAGAGAAGCTAGCAAGAGGTCTTTGAAGATCAATACCAAGAGTGCTTTGAAGACATGATGAAAATGACGAGACAGGTGAAGAGATAAACATGTATCCAACATATATTATTCAGTATTAATCATTATTTATTTGTGTCATTATTAATCATTATTTATTTGTGCTTGTATAGTTATATAAATATGTATTGATATTACTAAATAATTTATTAAATAAATTATGAACGGCTGTGTGCTTTGTAATATGCTCATCATACATCAATATCTGAATATTCCATTCCTATTCTATTGTTATAGCCACTAAGCATATTTAAACATACTTAAAAAATACAATTGTGTGTAAATGTAGCTTTGATAGATGTTTGAATATGGTTTCCAGTAACAAAAAAGCGTGTTATGATCAATTAAATGCGCTGATACGTCATTGTGCCTGCTAAACACATAATGCTGAGTGGAGTGATGGCCGCCCTAAATTTTGTCAGCGACAATAGGCGAGATAGGTTCATGTGGCGTCTATTCTCATATTATGTCTATGCTGCCAACCGCCATAAAAAGAAGTGCTCAGTGTTTGCGGAAGTAAACATGGAGGCTAACGGTGGAGCGTAGCTTACATATTTGAAGTTGTTGTCCAACCGGAGCAGCATATTAACAACTTAATCCTCATAACAGTCCGTCAAAGTTGTTGTTTTTCATATCAGGACGGAGAATAGTGAGATTTGTTGAGTATCAGTGACTTTCAGTTCGGATGAATGCGGCCTGGACGTTAGGTCGCTTTTGAATCGGATACGTATCGGATATGAGTCGCATTCAAAAAGAATGTGACCTGTGCTGTTCACACTGCCATGAAAAGATCAGATACAGGTCACATTACGTCAAAAAAAAAAAGACTGCAGTGTGAACTGCAGCCTAAAGTTTATTCCACTTGGCGTCGCTCTTGTTCTACGTTTCATAGAAGTCTTTAGCCAGCTAGCAACGTATGGAGAACATCTCGACGCATGACGTCATTACCTTCTACTTGGTAATGACGTCATGCGTCAAATGTCACAACGTGACATATGGTCACAACAGCGTGGTGGATGAGGAGCAGCCCGGTAGCAGTCACCTTTCTCTGCGTTTGATCTTGGCATTTGTTAATGTAGAAAGTACCAGAATGGCGACTGCAGGGAAGGGCAACTGGTACCGGTGAGAGCGCCAAATCCTGACCACTAGACCGTGAAAGAACGGTTTTGCTTATTGTTATGCAGCCATTGTGAGGCAGAGCTGAAATTCCGCTTCCAGAGTGCATTTTTTAAGTTAAATTTATGTTTTGATAAATAAAATATGCTCCCATTGCATTTTAGGACATGCTCCTAAAATGCAATGGAAAATGAAAGATAATTTCCTCATCCCAAGTTATGATTAACATACAATACAGAGAACCTGGTTGCTTATGTGTGCTGTTAAAGTTTTACTATACAAAAAGTAAACATTAAGATGGTGCCCCAATCGATGTACACTAAAAGAAAGAGAAAACAAGCTCACAAGTATATGTTCATACACATACAGGAACTTGTTTTCAGTCAATAATCTTAATTATTGACTATTTCTGATTAAAAAAGTATTAGTTTTATTGTCAGATTTTTAAAAGAAAAACATTTCATTCAATTCTTTTTTTTTACTTTCTTTGAGAAATGTATTTTTGGCAGTAGGCAATTATTTTTATTTACTTATTTTAACTAGAAAACTGTTAATATTTTGTCATTGTAAGATAAGTAAAGCAATTCAACACTTAAAGTATCCATTGAGTAAATTCAGATGGCACACATCTGGTTTGTTGACCATTTGGAGAGACGTGTGAGGAAAGAGAGAATGAAATTGGTGGCTGAACCTGCTTGCTCAGCCCTCTCCAGGGACTTCCAGGCGCATGGGCTGCAGTCAGCAAGGTCTGCTCACCCCGAGGGCAGTGATGAGACCTGACAGTGATCCGACCAACAATATCTTTCCACAGAGCTGCACGGCAGGGCACACCAGCTCTACACACGCTGATGGGATTGTACACGCTTAAAATCCCAACTGCGTTTGGTAACAATTACTCACACACCCAGGGCCAGTGGTTCGAACATTATGGCACTAATGTGATTGGTACACAACATGCTTCAGGCATGGAACTATGGTCCTGAATAGCAGACAGCAATGTGGTCTGGTGGCTCCTTTTATTCCCTGAAGTTTTATGGATCTATGTCTTTCTTTTTGTAAAACAATGACATTTTTAGTTATAATGTCATTATTTCTTAAGTTACCTTTAGTTACAGAGAGGTTTATTTCTTTTAAAAAAAACAATGTTAATTTGTTTTAATTGCATCTTGGCTATATTTATTTTACATTTCTAAAGGTTATGAGTCCATATTTCAGAGAAATTAGTATAAGTAAAATTTTTATCTATATAAATTTCAAATTTTTATCTAATCTTCTTGTGTCTCTGTTTCTGTTGTAGCCATGACCTACATAAGATGTGAACTATCTTGTGACTCAATGAACAAGATCCTGTAGTCAGGCGGCTGAAACTGAATTAAAAAAACAAAATAAAAATCTAGGGGCTGCACAGTGGCGCAGTTGGTAGAGCTGTTGCCTTGCAGCAAGAAGGTTCTGGGTTCGATTCCTGGCCTGGGGTCTTTCTGCATGGAGTTTGCATGTTCTCCCTGTGTATGCGTGGGTTTTCTCCACGCATACACAGGGAGTCCAAAAACATGACATGTCATGTTTTTGGACACAGTCCAAAAACATGACTGTCAGGTTAATTGGCCTCTCCAAATTGCCCCTAGGTATGAGTGTGTGTGTGCATGGTTGTGTGTCCTGTGTGTCTCTGTGTTGCCCTGCGACAGACTGGCGACCTGTCCAGGGTGTACTCTCGCCCAAAACGTTGGCTGGAGATGGGCACCAGCACCCCTCCCGACCCCACTGAGGGAAAAAGGGTGCAAGAAAATGGATGGATGGAAATAAAAATCTGTATAAAATGTGATTTCACCACAAATGTTAGAATCCATGCTACAAGCAGCAGAAATAGTAACAATCAGTTTCCAGTATTCTCAAAAAGGACTTGTTTCTCATGTGTTTAGATTTAAACGGCCAGTTGTGACAGCATGTATTGATAAAACTCATTAAGGTTTTAAAAATATCAATAAATAGCTGTTTCAGCATTCAATAAGTGCTTCTTCAAATTAAATAATATTTAACATATTTTCACACGGATAAGTCCATAGAGGATTTTGTGATTGTTTTTGTGGGCTTTTCTGGGCTTTTCTTTAAGAAAAGTCTCTCTCCTTCTGCTCCCCATTGGGGAGTGGCCTGGAGTGGAGCTGCACGCCTGAAGCTCGTTGGATTATCAGTCGAGAGGATCTAAGGAGCTATCAGACCTCTCCTCTCCGCCGGATGATTATCCCTCCACGGTAGTCTCTAGCTCACTAAAGCCTTCTACAAAAACGCTAGCATTATTGTGATTTTCTTGAGAAAACCACTGTCTGTTGTCAGCCCTCTTCACTCGTTCCCTGTTCATCTATTTCCAGGAATTGGTGAACTTCCATTGGCGAATCTGCCTGCAGCTCTCAGAACCTCACCGGCCTGCCCGCTCCAGCCCACTGTTTGTTCCCCCCTCTTTCCCCCCCGCCCCCTTTCGGAAAGCCCTCCAAGAAGACGTAAGCTGATAACCCCGTTTACCCATCAAACTTTTGTCCTCCTCTGGCCAAATCATTAACCTGTTCTCTCCACTTCCAGGCGAGACTCGGACCTAGACCTACAGATCACCTGCAGAGCTTTTGATTGTTCTTTTCTAATAAAAACAGTTACTCACCAGTAGTTTCCGGGTCTGATTCTGCATGTGGGTTAGAAGTCTATCATCAATCATGTCAGAATCATCTGGCCAACAGTCTGACCCAGCAGGATCTCGTCCAGACCCATTAGCAGTCTTAGCTAGACACGACAACCTCCTAAACTCTCTCTCTAACCAGCAGATTCAATCTAACCAGCGGCTGGTTCGCCTGGCACAGCTCTTCCAGGATATTGATCGAAAACTTTCTGCTCTAGGTCCACCTACTCACCCAGCTGGCGCAGCAGCCAGCGCAACAACCGGCGCAGCGGCAGTCCCGGCACAGGATCCATCTCCATCCCGTTTTAGAGACGCTGTCTCTCCCACGCCAGAACCTTTTTCGGGTGAGATCGGCAGATGTGGGGGTTTCCTCCTCCAGTGTTCACTAGTCTTTTCTCGTTCGCCCTAATCGTTTCCTGATGACCCCTCCCGCATCTCCTAGATTGTTGGATTACTTCAAGGAAGAGCATTAAGGTGGGCTGAGGCCAAATACTCACAACAGACACTGTTACAGAGTTCATTCACTAATTTAATTTCCGAATTCAAACAGACTTTTGGTTATGCTGAGTCAGGTTCTGAGATCACCAAGAAGTTATGGAGTCTCAAACAAGGAAGCCAATCTGTAGCTGATTTTGCAATTGACTTTCGCACTTTAGCAGCCTCTTCTGGCTGGAATGATGAGGCCCTTAAGGATGCGTTCCTTCAGGCCTTAAATGAACCATTAAACAATGAGTTGGCCTATCGTGATGAGCCTGAGACATTGGAGATTCTGATCTCCCAGGCTATTAAGATTGACAACAGGGTGTGAGAATGATCTTGGGCTAAGAGACGGTCCCTCCCTGTTACTGCACCAATTTTTTCTCCCATTCCCTCCTCTTTTGACAGTGGTTCAGAACCTGCAACAGAGGAGCCCATGCAAATTGGCCGAGCAAGGTTGTCACCCAAGGAACGGCAGCACTGTATGAAGACAGGAGCTTGCCTATATTGTGCTCAGTTAGGGCATTTTGTGGCTGCTTGTCCTCTGCAGTCAAAAGGCAGAGCCCGCCGGTAGGCTAGGGAGTACTGGTAGGTGGAGTTAAGAAATTTGATTCCCGGGTAACACTCTCTTGTGCTCTTGTTAATGACCAAACCCATTTCCAGACTTTCGCCCTGGTTGATTCAGGGTGTGAACAAAACCTCCTTGATGAGAACCTGGTAAAACAACTTCAAATACCAGTTATTCCCCTTTCTGCTCCCATCCAGGAGTCTGCTCTTGATGGAAACCCATTGCCCAAGATCACGCATAAGACCAAACCCATTAACCTTTTGGTAACCATTGGGAGTCTCTTACCTTTTTTGTGTTTCCTTCCCCCAGACACCAGTTGTCCTCGGTTTTCCTTGGCTGTCCTCTCATAACCCTCATATCAATTGGCGAGAGAATAGGGTGGAGTCATGGAGCACTAATTGTCTTGCTTCCTTTCTCCAATCAGCTTGGGGCACTTCACAGGCCCCATACCCTGAGGAGCAAGTTAGCCCTTCAGCGCTTACAAACGTACCTTCTGAATATCATGATCTGCACAGTCTTCAGTAAGTCTCAAGCTTTATCCTTACCACCACACAGATCCTACGACTGCGCTATCGACATCTTACCTGGCGCTCCACTCCCCTCCAGTCGCCTTTACAACCTATCCGGACCTGAAAGAGAGAGCATGGAGAAATATGTTAATAAATCTCTTGCTGCAGGCCTTATTTGCAAGTCATCTTCTCCTGTAGGTGCAGGGGTTTTTTTTTTTTGTGGGGAAAAAGGACGGAACTCTCTGCCCTTGCATTAACTATTGGGGACTCAATCAGATTACAGTCAAGAACAAGTATCCTTTGCCACTCCTCACTGCAGCTTTTGAACCCATTCAGGGGGCCAGTATTTTCACTAAACTGGATTTGAGGAATGCTCATCACCTCATCAGGATAAGAGAAGGTGATGAGTGGAAGACAGCATTCAAAACCCCCCTAGGGCACTTTGAATATTTGGTTATGCCTTTTGGTCTCATGAACGCACCAGCAATTTTCCAGGCACTTGTAAATGATATCCATAGAGACTATTTGAACCATTTTGTATTTGTGTACCTTGATGATATACTTATATTTTTCAGATCCCTTGAGGAACACAAAAGACATGTCAGATTGGTCCTTCAGCGCCTGTTGGAGAATCAGCTGTACGTCAAAGCAGAAAAATGCGAGTTTCATGCCTCTTCCCTCACCTTTCTTGGGTTCGTCCTCGAGAGCGGGCAGGTGAAGTCAGATCCAGTGAAGATCCAAGCCGTCCTAGACTGGCCCACCCCTTCGACCCATAAGCAGTTGCAACAGTTTTTGGGTTTTGCCAATTTTTACTGCTGTTTTATAAGAAATTACAGCCAGACTGCTCTCCCACTTACCAGTCTAACATCCATTAAGAAGCTTTTTGTCTGGTCCTCTGATGCTGACAAGGCCTATAAGGAACTTAAGAGGACGTTTTCCAGTGCCCCCATTCTCATTGAGCCAGATCCATCCAGATAATTAATTCTGGAGGTTGACGCCTCTGATACTGGCATGGGGGCTGTCCTCTCTCAAGTGTCTCCCCCAGACAAAAAGCTCCATCCGTGTGCTTCTTTTCCCGTCGGTTATCTCAAGCTGAGAGAAATTATGACGTGGGGGACAAGGAACTCTTAGCTATCAAATTAGCCTTAGTGCATCGCTTAAGGCTTAAGGCAAATTAGTGCATTGCTTGCTTGCACTAATCCGTCGTTCATTCTGGTGGCCTAACCTTTATGCCAGCGTTAAAAGTTATGTACTTGCTTGTCCGGTTTGTGCCAGAAGCAAGGCCCCCCAGTGGGCTTCTCCAACCTCTCACCATCCCAGGTCGCCCCTGGTCTCATATTGCTCTCGACTTTGTTACTGGTTTGCCATTATCTAAGGGTTTCACTATCATCCTAACTATAGTTGATTGTTTTTCTAAGGCTTGTCACCTTGTCTTATTACGAAAACTCCCCTCCTCACAGGAGACGGCTCAGCTCCTTATTAAACATGTTTCTCGTCTTCATGGAACCCCCCTTGAAATCCTGTCTGATCAAAGTCCCCAGTTTGTCTCCAAAGTTTGGAAGGAGTTTGGGAGGGTGTTGGGCGCTAAGGTGGTGCTCAGTTCTGGTTTTCACCCACAAACTACTGGCCAAACTGAGTGACTGAATCAGGAACTTGAGACCTCTCTCCGTTATGTTTGCGCCTCTGACCCGATCTCTTGGAGTTCGCAGCTTCACTGGGTTGAATATGCCCATAACTGTCATGTTTCATCAGCTACTGGGTTGTCACCATTTGAATCATCCCTTGGCTACCAACCACCATTATTTTCTTCTCAGGAACAAGAACTCTCTGTCACCTCTGTTCAGCACCATCTCCATCGATGCAGGCGTACCTGGAATCAAACCATCGCTGCCCTGAACCGCTCCACATCTCTGAATCAGCGCCTAGCTGACAGAAAGAGAACTCCTGCACCCTCATACCAACTTGGTCAAAAGGTATGGCTCTCCACCAAGGACATAACACTGAAATCGTTTAAAAGCTTTCACCCAGGTTCATTGGACCTTACGAGATTTCCTCAATTCTCAATCCCACCCCAGTTCATCTCAAGCTTCCTGACTGTTTACGAATCCACCCAGTTTTCCATGTTTCTTTGATTAAGCCCGTTGTCTCAAGTCCCTTGTGCCCTCCTTTCAAACCCCCTCCACCCGCCTGGGACATTGATGGGGGCCCCGCGTATTCGGTTCGCCGTATCGTGGGTGTTTGACATCGTGGCAGGGGTTTCCATTACTTGGTGGATTGGAAGGGTTATGGACCTGAGGAACGGTCCTGGGTCCCTCATTCCATTAACCTGTTCTCTCCGCTTCCAGGCAAGACTCGGACCTTGACCTATGGATCACCTGCAGAGCCTTTGATTGTTCTTTTCTAATAAAAACCATTACACACCAGTAGTTTCCGGGTCTGTTACTGCATGTGGGTTGGAAGTCTACCATCAATCATGACATTTTTTGCAATCAAAGATTTTGTGGTGCTAATTTAGAAAAATTTCTAAGGAATTTTTTTTACAATATTTCCACTAATGTATGACTTTAAATGTGACTTCTTATTAATTATCCTATCAATCACAGTCTATAACCTGACATCATATAAGACTGAGAAAGCAGTCACTCAATGCCAATGTTTTTGGCCAATTTCGAGAAAAATTTGCAGTAAAAACCAGAAAAAAAGAACGTGGGGATCTGCTGATTTTGTGTGAATTTTGAGGATTTGTGGAACACTTATTGAAGTAATTTGGATTCTAGGGGGCCACATCAATAGCTATGGCTCGCCAGATTTGGCCCCCAGGCCTGGAGTTTGACACATGTCATCTAAACCAATCCCTTACTTTAATAATGGGACATTAAGGACCAGGCTTTGCCCCCCATGAGACCCATCATTCTTCAGGGGATTGTCAAAAATACCAGAGAAAGTCCTAACCAGCCTTCACGCTCAAAACATTTAGTAAGGATTCATTTTTAAAATGTTTTGTCAGCTCTAGTCACCTTTAACAGTTTCAAGACAGGAAAGCAGGATGTGTGTGTGAGAGAGAGAGAGGGGCAGACATGCAGCAAAAGTCATGAGGCTGTGACTTGAACCTGTGACAGATGTGTCCAAGACTGGGGCCTCCTGACACAGGGTTGCGCTTTACCCCTGCACCAACGCCACGCAAAGTTAACATGTTTTCACCAAAAGCATAATTGATGGTGAGTGGTGTGATGGTGATACAAGTAGCTTCTAGAGCATCCAATTATCAAACAATCAAAATGTTCAAAGAAGGCTGCTAGATACACACTATGCCACACTATGTGGAAATGAAGCTTTGCATTAACAGAACTTGATGGAGTTTGCTTAGACTGTATGCATCTGGAAGAACTCGGATACATCTTGTATGGCAAATGTTCCATCTGTGAGTGTCTGGAAAATGGTGTCTGCTGTGTCTCGCAAGCAGCTGGCTTGCGAGACAAAGACACAGAAGCAGCCAACATGTAGAAGTTGGCTGCTTCTACAAAACGTAAGCAAAGCTACTTAGCAGAACTAACCAAAATGGTAAAATATATATTTTAATCAAATGCAGTTTAAAAAAATATTCACATTCTCTTCTCGAAAGCCAGTAAAATGTTAAATAACACCCCAAATTTAATTCATGCATGTTTAAAGCTGATTGCTATCTAAGCTAACCGATGCTGGCCAGTTAGTTCTGACCGTCTAGTGACTGGAAAATGACATTAAAACACGACTTGCAGTACAAAACCATGTTGTTGTATTGTCTCATCCAACTGACAGACATGTGGGACATCTCGCCCACAACACACACCTTTAAATGTCCACTCGCTCCAGCATCAACTCACTCTGCAACCTGTATGCCACACACACCCTCCTGACCTCATTGTTATCCATAATGCAAAGTGTGTAAACCTTTCTGAAGTGATTGTATTGCTGTGATTGTATCGCTGCCCGTACAATCACATTCTGAAGTGATTGTATTTTTTTAAACAAGATAATATAAAATAAAATGCAAGTTTGAATCCAACAACAATAAAATAATTTAAGAGCCACATTTTCAAGATGAAGGCATCTTCAAAGTGCTTCATGCAATACTTCCCACCATTAAATCATTTTTCTGCTTCCTTCCAGGTCACACGCATTCTCTGCCTGTGACCTGACCTCACTGCCGTGACCGGCTGTCACATTCAAACAGGAACCGTCTGTCTTTGCCTGCTGGTGCTGACAGTGTGAGCTTAAAATAAATTGTGTGCTAAATAATGCCATGTTTCTGTGAAAATGTAATATGGAATTAAAAAGAGCAGTATAAACATTGTTTGCATTAACGTCGTGCATTTTGAAAACTGATTTTGTGTGTGTGTGTGTGTGTGTGTGTGTGTGTGTGTGTGTGTGTGTGTGTGTGTGTGTGTGTGTGTGTGTGTGTGTGTGTGTGTGTGTGTGTGTGTGTGTGTGTGTGTGTGTGTTAATAAAAGCCAATTGATTATTTTTGTTTTCTCTCCTGTCACATCTGAGTGGAGATACAGAGCCTACCGGACAGAGGAAGAAACGACTTAATAAGTCACTCTATTGGTTAAGGTTTATATAGGTGTCTGATAGAGATTTTTTGGTATTATCATTTTGTTGTTATTTTAGTTCATATTCAGTCTAATGTTAGTCAGTTTAAAGTGTTCTCTTCTTTAGTGTGTGTATGAACTAACCTGTCTGTTCATCTTCATGTGAAACAGTTTGACCGAGATTTGAACCGGGCTCAGACCGTAGATCAGATATCACATCTGGAACTGGGTTGCTAGTTGTTTAGGTAAATTGTTTTACGACATTTGCTGTGTTTGGGTGAAATGTTTTACGACCTTTGCTGTTTTTCCTCTGCTGTCTATCTTACCTATCCTCCCTCTTTGAAGTTTGATAATAAAAGACAAGCTCTACCCAAAGATTTTCAGAACGCTCTGTGAACGGCTCGGAGGAGCAGTTGACAGAGTTTTTCTCCTTTTGCAAAAGCTTGGTCATAAAATTCATATAAGTTGTCTGTGGTTCTTTTATGTAGGTTCTAGGAAAGTACCTATCAGTGTCACTCCTCTCCCTGACCACCATGCGGACCAGATGGAATGTTGTCCAGGATAGGCACCAATTTCTTATTGAACTCTTGATGCCGACCAAAAAGCAAACTCTGATCCACCATCTCAGTTCAGTTGAAACGAACTCTGGTGTGATCTGAATGCATATGTGACTATGAAGCAAACCTGAGACTGCTCCAAAGGTAGAAGGAGAACCACAGTGGAGGGCATTCTGGGTAAATACAAAACAAACATGCATACAAAACACCTCAAGGCTGAATTGACGCACCGTGTTGCTAATTGAGCCTGCATCTGTTAAACATCTGATTGGCTAGGAGCTGTGTAGGAACGAGTCAGCTTTGGGGGTTGAGGCATGATGACTTCCACTTCATGTGACTTGAACGTAAAAGCAATAAGAAATCCTCTTTGACTAGAAATTTATGAAAGCAAGAAATACCAGATAAAATATTGCTAATAAATAATAACAGTGTAAGTACACTGAGATTGACCGTCATTTTGTGTGGCACCACACTTCCACTCATCCTGCTTAATGCTTGGAAAGTCAACTGTAAGGGATATTTCTGTTTTCTCTACAAGTTTCTGAATAGACAGTAACAGTTGAGAGTTTTGGTGAAAGAGGTTTTTCAGCTCATTTCTTTTTAATTCCATAAATAATTATAAAATTCTTTAAAAATAGTTTTTATAAACTGTAACAAGAAATATTTTGAAAATAACACCTAAAAGCTGTTTCCTTTACTCCCTTAGCGATGCACACACTGTTTCCCTTGCTCCTTTATTATTTCTATTCCGTCTCCGTTCTTTTTTCCTGTTTTATTTTCGAAGTGATTCTGTATTCTCACCAGCTTCACAGCGGTGGCTACTGTTAATCTCAGCATGTATTGCCTCATAATTGATGTGCAGGGCACTCATTAACAAACAACTGCAGTATATGCGCAGAAGATAACAGACAGAGAAAGAATGACAAAAATGAATCATTCATTATTTTTCATCCTTTTCTGTTCTTGCTTATTTTTACTGCTATTGCGTTTTCATTTTTAGACCTCAAAAAAGGTGAATAAACACAAACTAAACATTTTGAAAAGTATTGTAATCTTTACAATGTCCTTAAATAATTTGCACACAGAAAATAACAGAAAGTTTGTTTTAGATGGATTGGTGGGAAAATAAAATGTAGAAATGATTTTTCATCATTATTAAATCTCCAGATGAACTTACAAATGAAGTTTGGATTTGACCTTCAAATAGAGAGTTAAAAACAAACACAGCAATGAACTTTGTATTAAAAATGTCATAATTGACCGAATTACGCTTTATGACAACAGTCATAAATATTCATGAAGGCTTATGCATGTTCATGACATGTGTTATGCCCAGTGGTGGAGAAAGTACTCAAAAAATTTACTTAAGTAGAAGTACAAATACACATAATGTACTCAAGTAAAAGTAAAACTACCACATTAACATTTGTATTTAAGTAAAAGTAAGAAAGTCCTGGCTTTTAAAAATACTTAAGTATTAAAAGTAAAAGTACTTGCTGAACGGATTCCCTAATCGCTAATATCATTATTAAGTGAACCAATCGTATTTAATTTTATTAGAAATGTGCCATTTTAATGAATAATGCCACTGATAAAACATGTTTTTATTGTGTTTACTCTGTAACATAATTTAGACTTAGATATATGATCCTATGCATCATAATTTCAGGGATGGACTCCTGGTCTCCTACCCTAACATAACATGAATTTCACTTTTTTTGCCACTAGTGGGAGTGAGAAACACAATTAAAGTTATAGATGATTAGAAGAGGTACTGTTATCTTCCTGCGAAGTGAAGAAGAAAAAATATACATAGAGAAAGGAAACAAAATGTTATCACACACAGCGGCGCAGAACGGCACACAGAGCATAAAACTTTTGCAGCGCACGGTAGCAAAGAAACAGCAGCTTCAAAAAGCATGACCAAGACGGGACACACAAAAGCAGCTGCACACACAACGTAACACACAGGCGCCAACACACACAGAACGGCCAACATGACGCACAATGACACAAAAACAGCAAACTCATTCAGACGAAAGAAATCCCTACAGACACCGGTGTCAGAAAATAAAAAAAATATGTGGGCCTCATTCCCTGTCCTTTCGTAACGCTACTCATCACAGGTGGATTTTACACCGAATTTAGTTCCAGTCCTTTGCGAGTCGAGTGCAGAACTCGAGGGGGACTGACTCTACAATTTAACGTACGCTTCGAACCACAACCCCAAACACAACGTACAACCTGTGCCAGATCCGAATAACACTCAGCCAAGAACATGTCCCTTCAGAGAGGATCAAACTCTCAGGCTGATGCAAGCCTGTTCCTACAATAACCGCACCAATCCATGAGAGCTACAGGCCCAGCCTGATCCAGAAGCTGCGCCTCGACAACTGTGGGCTAGGCCAACAATCACAGTGGTACAAAATAAAAGTCCTATATGCTAAGATCCAATAAAAAGAAAAATTACGCAATCGTTTCTCTGCAATCAAACCAAAGATCCGGTCGAAGCCACAAACCAGCGAATCAAAGAGAAATCAAACTCACATCAGGAGACGCACCCGTGTCGTAGACCAACATGGAGCTCAAAGTCGCTCACTGCAGTCCCAGCTCCAATCACACAACACTGTTCAGAACCGGATGAGTACCCAAATATTAAGAGAGGAATAATTATTCTAAAACTTTATAAACCTTTTGACTCGTTATATCCTCTCTATGCCCGGATTCAGAAAATGCTGTGTGCAAGAACTGAGATCACACAGAGATGACAGCGTCACAATAATCAGCATTTATTCAAGACAGATGCAGACTATTACCAGAAAAGCACATCATAAAACATCAGAAACCTCAGAGCACAAAACAACACATGAATTTACCTGAGAAAAGGAAAAAAGACAAACAGATAGCAAAGACGTCTTTGGAGAATTGCAAGCGCAAATCTGATTTGTTACTCTGTGTGGAAAGTTTTATCTCCTTTTCTTTAATTTATTCAAATAAGGCGTATCTTTGTCATCCAACCAGAAACTGTCTCTGACCCTCTCTCTAAAGCCATTTGCTCCCATTGTCTAAGGAGAGCTTCTTCGAACTCCTGCTGGTTTATGGCCTTCACAAATCAGTGTGAAAAGCTAGAACTTCCTACTGATTGTTTCCCAGACAGACAAAGGGCAGATCAGAGATCTTGGCAAACCACTACAGGTAAAATAAAGATCAATAGGCTAAAATAAGTTATAATTTTAAAACTATAATTAGGCTATTTCAATCAAGTCATGTTAAATTTTAAAACTAGTTTATTTTAAATATATTTTAACAACAGTCTTATTCAGCCCCTTCAAATAAAGTGTTACCACAGAACGTAACATGCCTAAAGTATCAAGAAGCAACAAACACAACAAATGTCTGTTGTGAAATTGGTGACTGCTGGTATATGCTAAGATAGTGTTTTGACTTTGTAATGAAGATTTTAAGATCAAGTTGTTGTACTGAAAATGTCAGCTTTCACAACACAAACGATTTGGTCACATTTTTAAAACGCTGAAGTGGCATTGTATTTCTGCTGTTCCTATCAAGGTTTCCTTCCTTCTTTCCTCCCTCCCTCCTTTCCAGATAGACAGACTGTGGAACAGAGGTGATCTAGCAGGGTGGCAGGGGTGGCAGTTGCCACCCCAAACGAGAGCCTCGCCACCCCTGTTGCCACCCCAGCTAGCGACAATGAATTCAATAAATAGTTATGGCAAATCGGACGTTAAGCGCATGAAACTCTTTTTTTCCCCGACAACATTGAATGCAACACAATGTAACCTGACACCCACTGCTAAGTAGCGGGAAGTGCGAGAGAAGGACAGAGCGCGAGGCAGCAGCATTGATGGATGTATATGTTACTGGACTGGACATTATGTGACTTATCGTAAGTCACACATGCGCAATTGCAGTCCATTGAGTCAGGAATATTGGTGGTCAGAAAACTACTACAATCACGCAAAGAATCAGAACAACGGACGCAATGTTTAGTAGTTAATTCAACCATAGATAATGGTAATAAGGGCTTCAGATTTCACAGGTGAGGAAAACTTAAAGAAAAGATTGAACAAGTGAGCAGTGGGTCAGTTACTAGCCTAACTGTTAGCCTGCTACTGACTTTGATAACCTTAACATGTGCTGCGCAGTTCAGTGTGTTTTGGTTCCGTTGCCACCACGTCATCAGTAGAGCAGCTGTTTATTAAATCAGCTAATCAACCGCCGCTGTGCTCAGGCGAAAACATATTAATAATCCAAATATAGACATTAAGCCTGACAGCATAATGTAACAGACTGGATGTTCTGTTTTAGTGTTTTTGCTACTTTTTTGTGTGGGAAATGTTTGTTTTTTGGTGTTGATTCCTCTCATCGGTAATCTCTGCTCTATGTGCTCGTTGAGCTGTTGTTTGTCGGTCGCCATGGCAACGGGTCCGCGTAAAGCCGACACACAGAGCGAGAAAAGGCAGAGTAAAAGTTGTTGGAGGTATTTTTTCTTTATTTCATTATCCATTTGAATTTTGTTATTTTATTCTTAAATTTCTATTTTTTGTATTATCTACAGAGTTTATTTGTGGGTTGATAATTATTGGTTTTATTTATTTTTTTGTTTTATTATTTTCTTATTTATTTTCTAAATTTAGACAGGAAGTAATGTGGGTCAGTCCACATAGATAAGAGCAGGGGCCTGGACAAGGACCAGCAGGCATTTGGGTTTGGGGCCGATGGTTTTTAAGAGTGGTAGCATGAGAACAAATGAAAGTTTGATCTCTGTAATTGTTTGGTGAAAGAGGAAAATAAATCACCAAGTTTGGACATTGAACCTTGTTTTGCCTGTGTCGAGAATCATGACCCCAGTGCCTTAGTAGTGGCTTGGTGGGACTTTTATTGGATGTTTGGCTTTGCGAACAGTCAAAAGTGGTTCTGTTTGGTTCTTCACCTGTTTATCAGCTTTATTCTACCTTTATTGTGGCGCACTGCAGCCTCTGCAATTCCTAAAACAAGCAACAAAAACGGAGCTAATCCCCTGTGTTCTAAAAACATGGTGATATTTATAACAGCTGTCAAACTATGGCTCCTACAGCATATTTAAAATAAAACGATTGACCAATATAAGTAGATATTTACCCTCTGTTGTATCTTGACAGAACTAACAGAAACTAAAGTGTTTATAGATTTGTATCATGGAGAATTTATCAAACATCAGTTTTCTAATCTTTATTTTAAGTCATATTTAATAGATATATCGAATAACAAATGATGGCGCTACTAATATTTTTGTGACAGATTTCTCCTTGTCCTGTATTGGGATAAAATGGTTTTCTGGACACAATGCATGTCAATTGATATGCGTATCAGTAATGCATATCAATTAGCAGGAGTACGAAAGATGTGAAAATAATTAACTATACTACATTAAGAAATTGTATTTAAGCCTCGGTGCTGCATGAAGCTCATTTTGAAACAATGCAAGTTAAAAACAATATTTAGTATTGTTTTTAATCCGAAATATTAAAAACTATATATATATATATATATATAATATATATATATACCTGCCTAGACGGTGGCAGGGAAAAAGTCCCCTCTTGCCACCCCATAAATATTTTTCTAGATCCGCCCCTGGAGGTGACCCATAATCAGGTGAGTCTGGGATGAAGGACTGTGAGAAGGGAGGTGCAGAGAAAACAGAGATAAGTCCAGAAACAACAGAGGCCTTAAAAAACCAGGAGAAAGGCTCAGAAACTAACTGGTACCAGGACTTGACTCAGCATCAGGGGAGGAACGGCCGCCTGACAGCTTCTTTACAGCCTGTTGTGGAAAATGAATATTTTTAGTGTTTAATACAGTTAATCATACGACACGTGAAAAGGGTATATTAAGCATGGTTATTTTGAACAAAATTCTTAATTTAGATTACTTTTGTGTTAATGATTGGGTAAGTTCTCAACTTACAGGAAGGAATGATAGACAGAGATCTGAAGGTAGGTTTTAGTAGGGTCTGTTTTGTTATCAGAGGTCAGGAGGCCATAAAATTAGCATTTGCAGGAAGGCAGTATCACTTGGATGAGCATGAGAGAGAGAAGCTTGCTCTGTTCACAGAAGGTCATAAAAGTCTTCCAAACTAGCATTTGGGATGGTGTGAAAACTGGTGAAAAAAACTGAATACAATATATTTATAAACAGCATGCTCTGATTGAAAATAGTCTAATCATAGTTTTAGAATTAATTTTAGTATGTGACTAATTCATTCTGAAAATGTATACGTTAGTTTATCAGAATCAAATAGAAAATGTTTTGTTTTAGTATTTGAAAATTGCTCGTATATGGTGAAAGGGTCTTGGATAATGATTGTGTTAATTCTTATACTCAGAATTGATTCTTTCATTTGATAGGTTAGAAAAAGGAATTTCACCCAATTCTGTCCCGCTGATTTTTGTGTTACTTTCGGATTACAGCAAGAGTCAATCTTTTGAAGTGCTGAATGACAGAAAAACAAATGAGGTCTGTGGAGATAGCCTTTGCTTCAACTTCCTACAGGATTTTAAGTTTCTCTTTGAGGTATCTGAGTAGGGAGAAAGCAGGAGAGATTCCGGATTTCACACTTATCTGTGAAATACCTATCTCTGTTTTTCTCTGCTCAGAAAGCTATAAAACAGCATGAGTACAGGACAGTAAATGAGGAACTCTATTCTTTGTTTAGAAAGGGACAGTTGCGCTCTCAGAATTTAACAGATGTCAAGGGAGGAAACAACTTAAAAGAAAGTTTGAGATAGCTTCCAGTTGGACAAGCAGAGATACGCCTTATTTGAATATATTAAAGAGAAAATCATGCCTTTACTATAAAAGTTTGTACACATGAGTAACAAATCAGATTTGCTTTTGCAACTCTCCAAAGACGTCTTTGCTTTTCATTCTTCTTTTCTATTTGTCGATCCATCAATCCATTTTCTTCCGCTTATCCAGGGTCGGGTCGCGGGGGCAGCAGCTTCAGAAGGGAGGCCCAGACTTCCCTCTCCCCAGCCACTTCTTCTAGCTCCTCCGGGAGAATCCCAAGGCGTTCCCAGGCCAGCCGAGAGATGTAATCCCTCCAGCGTGTCCTGGGTCTTCCCCGAGGCCTCCTCCCGGTGGGACCTCACCAGGGAGGCGTCCAGGAGGCATCCTTACCAGATGCCCGAGCCACCTCAACTGGCTCCTCTCGACGTGGAGGAGCAGCGGCTCTACTCTGAGTCCCTCCCAGATGACCGAGCTTCTCACCCTATCTCTAGCCCTATCTCTTTTCTATTTGTCTCAGGTAAATTAATGTCTGTTGTAATGTGTTTGAAGTGTCTGTGTTGTCAATGTGATTTTATACTTTTAAATGTTAGAATAAACTCGGAAAATGTATTACGTAGAGCGTTGACTGTTATCTCTGTGTGGCTTTTGTTTCCACGCATGTTATCATTGAATCTGGGAGGACAAGAGAATACAACGAGCCAGAACTTAATGATTTTATTCTCTTACAAGCCCCAACCAAACAAAGCGGTAATAACATGTGGAGCTTTATTGATTTCTATTACAATAAAGATTATATGAGTTTCAATCAACATTAAATCATAATTCAAGATTACTTGTTGCCTCTGCGCGTTTGTTATCTGTTTTGTATGTGTCCTGGAAAGATCTCAACCAGTTCCAACCAGGTTTCACGACACTCTTAAAACTTTGAGTGTTTTCACTTTTAAAGAAAACACAGCGTTGAGACATCTCATCTAACTTATTCAAGTTAGATGAGATATCTTAATACTGTGTCGCAAACCCAGAGGCTGCGTGAGAGTGAGAACTGAGTACGGAAGAAACAGGAAGTAGGATTGTGAAATAAGCAAAAGCACCAGATGTTAAGCGCAGATAGGAGCTGCAGCAAGAGTAAAAGAGGAAGCTCAAGAACTGAGTAGGGAAGAAGATAACGGTTAGCCAAGGCGGTTGACGTCAAGAAAGATGGTGCAACAGAAGATTGTGTAAGCAGCTAGTGCATGCACAACCAAGATGCAGAAGTAGATAATTGTGTAAGTCGCAGATGTGCACACGACTGAGACACCAAGAGTATAAAAAGTACAGGCGAGAGAAGAACGGGGTTCTTCGTTTCAGCAGCGTTCGAGTCAAGACCACATAAAGATGCAGGATCAAGATTGGGGCTATATTGTGAAACCACGGGAAGGTGAAGACTTTGCACTGCTCTAGAAAGGAACAAGATCCATTTATCCGCAACCCAGGGTTCTGATTCGACACCTGCCCTACTCTCAACCCAAGAAACATCTCAAAGATGCTGCAGTAGACATGGGGGATAGACAAAGATCGCCTATGGATAAAGAACTGAGCTCATGAAGAATTCTCACCAGTTCAACTTTGGATTTATTCTAAAAAGGACTCTGTTATGGCAAGATGGGTCCCTGACCATGGAATTTAAAGTTTTCTGCTGCCAAGATCAACTCAGCATCTGGGAAAGAGTGGAACCGCATCCCAAAGCCTCTCTTAAGGTTCAGTGACACAGTATAGGGACTAGAGGGAAGTGTGTTTTCTAAAATTCTTTTATATTTTAATCTTTTGAATTTTGATTGAAGTAGCTGTATGTCATTTTCCCCTGCTAAAGCTTGCAAATAAAATATTAAAGTCTAATTGATGCTGTGGACAGTTAAATTAATTAAGTCATAAGAAGAATAAATTCTTTTGGTTAAAATAAAATCAATGTTCATGATCCTAGTGAATTGGGGGGCTTCAGATGTTTCTTTAGTTATGATAAATAATGACCTTAGGACTCCTGCCGAGTCTCTAAAGTTATCTAGACTGTAACAAGTGCACGTTATTATTAGAGGAAGAGCTGCCGTTAACTGGGGTGGTTTCTGGAGTCAGGCTACCACGGGCTATTTGGATGTCTGACCCATTAACTGTAAAAGGTCATAATCTCAGGATCTGAAGGTGGTTAGAGACTAGACGCATCTTTCTCGCTTCCAGCTTAAACAGAATACTCTCTATACACTCATCTGTAGTAATACTTGGGAGTTAGGGTTTTCTCGGACTCGTTAGATGGAGAGCTGGTCAGTAGTCAGTCAGTAGGAGTCTGAGAGGAGATAGGGGTGTGGCTGACTATTGCGTAATAACAAGTGTTCTGCTTAAACCTGTGCAGAACATGCTTAAACCATGTACTGCTCAGGTGTAAGCAGAATATAAACCTGTCCATAAAGTCATAACAGGTTCATAAAGTCTGCTCATGTACAGGTTGTAACCTAAAATGATTCACTACATTTACACCTTTTACTGCTGCTAAGCTATTTATATCTTTTCCTAACTGCATGTGACTCAACTCTGTTCTTTTCTCCTGTTCTTGGACAAAAGAGATGGGACAAGCGAGCCAAAAAGGGTTAAAACATTTCATTAGATTAACTCAATGTTTTTCAAGAAAATCAACTGCTGCTGCGGTCAACACTGCAAAACCACAAAATCTTACCAAGTATTTTTGATTTAGATTCTAGTGAAAATATGTTACAGCATTTGAAATAAGACAAAACTCACAAGTAACTTTTCAGCAAAAGACAGGATCTTGTTTTAAGTCAAAAATTTATTTAAAAAAAAAATACTAGTTACACTAGCAGATTATTTCACTTTTAACAATACTTTTTTTCCCAAAAGTGAACGAGCTACTTAGGGATTTATTGGTAAGGAGGAGCCGAAATGTTCATGAAGAGAAACGTTTCATTTAGGGAGGAGGACCTTTGTGTGCATGCTTTCATGCTTGCATGTGTGTGCATGGTTCTGCAAACATAAAATGCAGGATGGGAACAGATGATGGAAATAAAGTCAGAAAGAGCAGCAGACGAGTTAATGGGCAGTAAGGAAATCTAGAGAGGTTCCGGCTTGCTTTGGATGAAACGTCTCAGAGAATATTAGAACACCAAGGTTAGCATGTAACTGCCTGAATTGCAGGCTAAGTGCTGCATAAGGACAAGCCTGCAAGCTAAGTACAACCCAAAATAGATCTCAAGGAAAAGCAGTGCCACCTTAATGAGCTCAAAATACAAAGTGACTACTGAGAGGAAATAAAAGACAACAGGGAGGAGGCACTCTGAAGAATGGTTCTGTGAAAACCTGAAGACATTTAAGCTCACATCTGTATCATTACACAGCAAATTCAAAAGTGTTAGATTGCCGATGTAAGTGTTGTATGTTAAAAATACAGTGTTAATTCAACAACATGAGTGTTAGTGAGTGTTGGGGAAACTACAAGTTCCAAAGAGTTAAACAAAGGGCGATCCAACAGTAACTCAGTCTGGTGTTAATTTAGAAATTTCTCTCACAATTGTAACATTTTTGTGTCATCACTTCAGGGAAGGAGATACAGATAGGGTGGGATATGCAGCAAGCCCCTGACCTAGACCCACAGGGGAGCAAGATGGGAGGCAGAGCATGCCTTCAGAAAACCAATTTTTTTTTATCACAGATGAAAAGAACTATAAGAGAAGAGCCCTCCCTTGTTGAAACCATACCATACCCCAGTAAGTTATATAGTAGGGTGCCCCATTGTTGACTCATGGTTGCTAAAAACCTTACCAGACTGACTGATTTTAGTGACATGGTGGGTGTAAAATATTGACTAAAATGTTGTGCTACATGACTGGCTTTATTTTCACTCTTATATTTAACTTTATGACACACAAAACTACAAATGAATCGTCCTTATTGTCTCCAAGTGCATTCTGGGTAAAGCTTGTCACCAACGTCATCATCAGTCACTTGGCAACAAATGGCGAACTAGCTAGAGCATTTCTACGGACTACGTTAACATGATTTCAATTTGTGTTGTTTCATCATTGGTGACCTGATGTCGCTGATCCGCCTGGCTCCCATCTCCCGGGCCGGGCGGATGGGGGCCTGGGTCTGGGGGTGCAGGGGAGGGAAGAATGGTTTCAAGTCGTTTCAGGTGTGCCCTCGCCTGTTGAGAAAGGTGTATTTAATGTTAAACTTACCTTCCCCAACGGAATATATACTAGTCAGCCCCAATGGCTGTTTCACTAATGGTTTAGCCGAAATGCCTCCTGCGTAAAAATCAAGACATACGCAACACCCCCCGCCCCCTCAACAGTTTCCAGCAGCGCATGTAAGGGGCCCGGTGATTCATTAAAAAATAAAAATTTTTTATGGAGGCATTAATTTTTCCATTTACGCAAGAGTATCGATTCCCATAGCTTGCTTAATGTACGTTTATTTGTTTGGATATCACGGGATATATGACTATTTATTATCTTAACCGAACATTGAAACTGTCAGGAAAATCTGGAGGCCATTTGAGTTAACATTATTTAGCTGCGGAGGTCGTTTTCTTTAAGTTTTTGGCTGTAGACTCCAAAACGGGGGAGTGGCTGTGCTGAATCGTTGGCTTGATCTATGCCACAGGTGTCAAACTCCAGTCCTGGAGGGTCACTGTCCTGCAACATTTAGATGTGACTCTGCTGCACCACACCTGAATAGAATAATTAGATGATTAGCAGGACTCTGGAGAACATATATACACAATGAGGAGGCAATTAAGCCATTTGACTCTGGTGTTTTGTAAAATTAATTTGGGGATTATTGATGGCCAGTAGTTTCTGGGAAAAAAGGTTTTAATTGCTCTAGTGGCTTTTATTTGGTAGTAAATTGACAAAAAAAAGTGGGTAATGAAGGAATACTGGGAAGCTAACCCACGACAGCCGCATTGAAAACTAGAGCCTCCATGTGTGGGTTGTGCTTAACCCCTGTACTACCACAGCATACAATGAATAAAGAGAGCTGTGTGCTGAATCAATTTTTATTTATCCCTTTGGGATCATACAAATATTTTTGAATTTGAATAGAGGCATCTATCACCTCCAGAATGGATTCTATTTTTATTTTATCTCCTTTAATGAACCGTGAAACCCCTCAATATATTTAGCAAAATATCCAGCTCAGATTCAGGATGAAATATTAATATTATTTGCCTTCAGAGTTACAATGGAGACATAATAGGCCAAAATCCTTGCCCCAAAATCACATAGGAATGAATAAAGTCAGGTGATGAAGAAGTCATCAAAATACATGATAGCTGAGCCTGATTATTTGATATTAGGAACTTTGGAAAGAAAAACTGTGGATTA
Source organism: Poecilia reticulata (assembly GCF_904066995.2). NCBI lineage: Eukaryota > Metazoa > Chordata > Actinopteri > Cyprinodontiformes > Poeciliidae > Poecilia > Poecilia reticulata. The sequence continues at coordinate 798,792 of NC_088839.1, forward strand.
AGATTTTAAGCCACTCAGAGGCTCGTTGCTTCAGCAAGAAAGAAGGAAAACAAAATGGTTGCCTTTGTGGTTTTTACCTTATGCTATCTAGAAGCTTACATTTGTGAAATCTGCAACAATAAACAGTTTTCTTAGGATATATAAGGAGTGGGAAAATTTTCCTACTCGGCCAATCACAGTGCAACCTGCACAAAGGTGTCATGGATGCCACAAACAGAAGGTCACAGGACAGAAGACAGACCATCCATCCATTTTCTGTACACACTTGTCCCTTAGTGGGGTCAGGAGGGCTGCTGGTGCCTATCTCCAGCTAACGTTCCAGGCGAGAGGCAGGGTACACCCTGGACAGGTCCCCAGTCTGTCACAGGGCAACACAGAGACAGACAGGACAAACAACCATGCACACACACACTCACACCTATAGGGAGAATTTGGAGAGGCCAATTAACCTAACAGTCATGTTTTTGGACTGTGGGAGGAAGCCATGCAAGCACAGGGAGAACATGCAAACTCCATGCAGAAAGACCTCGAGTCGAACCCAGAACCTTCTTGCTGCAAGGCAACAGCTCAAAGGGGATAAAATCTCATATGCAACATTTATCATGTTAGTTCATAAAAATACATTAAAAATGTCAGAAATTACAATGTAAATGAGTGAGACTTCATTTGTTCATGTTTTCAACAGTTAGCCTGCACCAATACTGAACTGTAAGCTCCTAAACCACTAAATATACTTCAATTTTCATCTACACTACAAAATTCTGGGATCTTTTGATTTCATTATAAATTTGATCAAAATTGTTTTTATTAAAATTAAATACTTAGAACCCATCCATCCATTCTCTATTCTTGTTTGTCCTTGGAGAGTCGTGAGTGTGGAGGTAACTGGGTGAGAGGCATGGTTCATCCCGGACAGGTCGCCAGGCTGTAACAGGGTAAACACTACAAATCAAGTATTAATATTCTGACAACTGGAGCTATTTAAGAAAACAACAAGCAGAACTAAAAGATGAAAGAACAAATGGGAAGTGTGGTCTTTTAGTGAAAAAAAAAGCTGTAGCATAAATAGGGAGCAATGAGCTTGGTCAATAATAATGAAGTTTGACAGTCACGGCACTGCTCTGAGCTACATGGAGACTGACAGAGACAAAAAGAGCTGTGCACTATAATGAATGAGGTTTACCATGCAGAGGCGAAGACACACAGAGGCAGGGCAAATGGCTGCTGTTAGAAACAGCTATTCTTTTCAGGTATCAGACAGTAATTACAGAACAGTGTCAGCTAATTAGCAAGACCTCTGACTGATGAATGATGGTCAGCTGTCTCCTGGATGGGACTGGTGCTACTGACCTGCAGTTTGTGTGGCCTCATGTGGCTGACTCTTTCACCTTGTGTGTGAGGAGTTTGCAGCTCTTTTCTGTACTGGAGGCGTTTTTGTGAGGTCCCCATATGGCGGCACAGAAAAGGACCAAGGCTGTTTTAATATTGACGACCATTTCTAGGAAGACGTTCTTTTGTGTGAATGTACCAGGGAGGAAATGAAATAATTCCTTTGTAAAGTGAAGAGATTTATCATTGTGCATATGTGGATGTGTTAAAAAAAAGGCTTTTGCTTTTGCTACAAAACTCTTTCTGAGTTGGTGATGGAAACACTGCTTGGTTTTTCTTCACATTTGTGATAACAAATTTGCCTCTGTTGAGTAGTTTTTGACTTAACATTAATTTTACCTTCAGAGTGAAACAATCATGCATGTAAATGCTGCAAGAAGTAAAAACATTAAAAAGAAGAAAATGAAAATAAAATTCTGAAAAGTGTGGTATCTATTTGTATTCTGTTTCCTTCCGATCAGATTGGATGGAGAACACTTGTGAACATTAGTCATAAGGTCTTGCCACAGATTCTCAATTAGATTTAGTTGTGGACGGTTTGGGCATTCCAATACATAAACACACTTTGATCTAAACCTTCCAGCTCTGGATGTATATTTAAGGTCATTGTTCTCCATGAACCTCTGACAGCCAAGTGTGTTCTGTATTAACTCCATCTATCTTCCCATCAACCTTGACCTCGTCCTTCATATCATTGCTGACACGTTTTGCCAGTTTATATTTGGAAATAAGCTAATAAGCCAACTTTTGAGGTTGACATCACCCTGACCTTTAGGTCAATTCTACCAGAATGCTGTTCATGCTCAATGTGTCTATCTCCAACTATCATTGGGTGATGGGAGAGCAGGGGCGTCGCCAGAAATCTTGGGCCCCCTGAAAAAATATTAGATTGGGCCCCCCTGTGCAGCTGCTGCTACAATTTTTTGAGTCTATTTGACCCATAAAAAGCATCACAATTTTAAGGCTTGTAACCGCCTTGCGTTCTTTGGTTCATATTGATAATTAGCACAATATTTACTGCTCATGAATTTTACATCCACCAGACCACATCCAGTATGCAAGTAGGTTGCTTAATTTTTTTTCTATTAGTTTTAGATGAAACGTCTCTCCCCATGAGCAACAGTCAAAAGCAACGTGCAACTACACATGAAGCAATCCAGACTTCTCAAAAATGCTATGTAGTTGCATTTTATTCAAGCTGCAGTACATAACTTTAATAAAAAATATGTTTTCTCCATATTTGTTAAAGCTGTCACAATGTAACAGTTTGTTATGAGACAGATAATCAGTGAAAATCAATCTCCTCCATCTCCTTCCTGAATTACTATTACTGGTTAAAGTAATGCACCGTTCTGACCAAAACAACCAATCAGAACTAGTAGGACGCTCTTAGCGCTGTCAATCAGCCTCATTGACTCACTGCTAAATGTGCTAATGGTGGAGAAACAACTTAGCATTACAAGAAACCGTTTATCTGCCATCATTGGTAGCTATGCTAACTAAACTGAGCATTCACAGTTTGAATCTGCACAGCTCTGTGCTATGCTGGCTGCAGCACGGCACAAATCAAGGGGGAGGAAGGATAAGAGGCTCTACATGAGATTGTGATTGACAGCACTAAAACTCTCCTGCCACTGACTGGTTGTTTTTAGCACTGGGAGAAGGCAGAGGAAATTGATTTTTCACAGATTACCTCTCATACCATACTGTCACAACATAAAGACAGTTTTAAAAAGTATGTGAAAAAAAATTATTTATAAAAAAAACGGATGTGTGTTTTTTTGGTCTGGGAGGGGTAACATTAAATTTTTACTGCTAAAAACAATCTTTGAAAATACAATATGATTAATTTTGTTTTGACAGGATCCAAATATTTTTATTTTATTTCTATGAACAAAATACAAATAATTAAATTGTGGAGGACCCCCTGCTGGTCAGGGCCCCTAGAATATTCTACAAATCTAGAACTCAACCCAGAATGACTGGAATCTGTCAGGAGGCGGTGTTTACCGGTGAGTGAAGACGCAGGCTGGACCCAGGATGTAGCGGTAAATGATGACTTTAATGATAAGAACTCTCACGAGGAACAACAGGGAAAACAATACGAGGAAACTGGTAGCACGGAGAACTGGAGACATCAATAGACGAGGAATAGACATTTCGTAGACAAGGACCCGACCCAGGACACAGACAACAGGGGAGACTAAATACACACGGGGCAATCACGGGAACGAGACACACCTGGGAGACAATCAACGGGGAAAGACGCAGAGACAGGACTAACAGGGAACAGAATCACACAGAAACTAGAAAATAAACACATAGAAACACGGATCATGACAGAATCAACATTTAGTTTTATCAGAATAAGAATCCAGAGAAACCCCCAGTAGCTTATATAGACTACTCATTCTTATTAAATGTGGGGAAGAAATATGTAGTTTTATACTTTTACCCAAAACAAATCCTTCTATTTTATAAATTATGGACTACTTATTCTTATTAAACATGGGGAACCAATATGTACTTTTACCTTTTGATCTTTTTTTTTTTGGTTTGTTGTTTTTTTGTATTTCCTTCTAATTCATGTAAAGCACTGTGAACTGCCTTGTTGCTGAAAATGTGCTATACAAGTAAAATGACATTACCTTCTTCTGACTAGGAATTGGGAGTTTGTCTCTGTGAATCTAAGGTTCTGACACAATACACAAATCAAAGAAAACACAAGAAAACAATAGATGTTACTGTTTCTATCATCTTTCACTCTACATTTCAGCAAAACGCCAGGTTCCAAAACAAACCCAGTAAATTCCCATTTGCAAACATGCACTGCAGTCTTCTACACAGGGGAAAGACAAGATTACAGTCATTCCTTATATTTATCTGTTAGTTTAGAATCTGTTAATTCTAAACTAACAGATAAATATAACTTTAAAGAGAGTAATCTGGCAAGTAATCACTAGTCTCTAAATATATAGTTAATCTTTAGAGTGATTAAAACATTTATGCAGTTTTCAAGAGGAGGAGTTAAAGTATCTGGGGATCTTGTTCATGAATGAGGGAAGAAGGGAGCGGGAGATCGACAGGCGGATTGGGGCAGCGTCTGCCGTGAAGCGGGCGCTGTACCGGTCCTTCGTGGTAAAGAGAGAGCTGAGTCAAAAAGCGAAGCTCTTGATTTACCGGTCGATCTATGTTCCCACCCTCATCTATGGTCATGAGCTTTGGGTCATGACCGAAAGAACAAGATCACGGATACAAGCGGCCGAAATGGGTTTCCTCCGCAGGGTGGCTGGGCTCTCCCTTAAAGATAGGGTGAGAAGCTCGGTCTTCCGGGAGGGACTCAGAGTAGAGCCGCTGCCCTTCGACATCGAGAGGAGCCAGTTGATGTGGCTCGGGCATCTGGTCAGGATGCTTCCTGGACGCCTCCCTGGTGAGGTGTTCCGGGCAAGTCCCACCAGGAGGAGGCCTCGGGGAAGACCCAGGACACTCTGGAGGGACTATGTCTCTCGGTTGGCCTGGGAACGCCATCTTCCAGCTCCTCCCCCAGAGGAGCTGGAAGAAGTGGCTGGGGAGAGGGAAGTCTGGGCCTCCCTTCTGAAGCTGCTGCTCCCGCGATCTGACCCCGGATAAGCGGCAGAAAATGTATGTATGTATGGATGGATGAAGTTTTCTTGAACAACCGTTGAATAAAAGATCATTATGATTTCTAGTCATTGTGCATCTATGCATGAACATAGTCACATTTCTTAACTTCCATAGTGCAGCATATTCTATCAGCTACAGCCTCAATGACCTAACAGTGTAGTTCCACTTAGAAATGATGACTTGTCCTGGTGTGAGAACTTTCACTAAGTTACAGGTTTGGGTATATGTATACATCAAATTCATCAGCAGGTCAATAAAGTGCTTTTCCATCTTTTGGATGTCAGTGAGGCCAAACTTTGGTCTGATTGATCGGTCAATAACAGCAGACTAGAGAGAGATGCTGGAGTGTGGGTAAGGCTCTAAAATGGGATTGATTATACATGAGGCGGTTTGAAAAGAGAAGAGAGACAACGAGAAAGTCAATGAGTGAGGAGAGAAACGGAGACCTATGATGGATTGACATTTGGTGTGAGAGGAGCTAAAAGCTGGGAGATGCATGGTGCAAATGATGGATTGAGGGATATTACCCTGAAAAGGATAGGAGACAGTAAGATGGGTTTTCTAGGGAAGAGAGGTGTGTGTATAAATCTCAAAGCTGTTGACAGGCCTAGTTTTATTCTCATTTGATTGATTGTTCTGTGGTTTAACAGTCACCTGGGTCTGAGGCATGGCTGTCCACACACATTTAAAATATTATCCAACCGTCAAAACTTTCCTGTTTACCTAAATTTCAGATAGAAGCTTCTATCTCATATTTATCCTGTTCTGTTGAGCTTATTTTAGAGTTTTTTTCTAAGTAATTATTTTTAATACGAACACTCCAGTTGTGTTTGCTCTGTTATGCGATTCATTTAGTGTGAATGCATACAAACCTGAGAGTACCCACCAACCAGAGGCCACTGTGCACACGGTGTGTGCCTCACTGCTCCATCAGCTTCTCACACAAATAGGCATACCAAACCTAATAAGAAGTCAGGTTTAATAATATTCCATTTCAAGGCCACCGACTCACTTGTGATTCTTAATCTAAAAGCACAACATATTTTATCTGTTATTACCTGTGAGACTTGTGCAAATAAAGGTTGTTCAAAGAAAAGGGTTCACCTATCTCAGATTTCCAAAGGAAACATCAGCTTCATCATGCTACAGTTAAAGTAGAAATTGGTGCAAAGAAATTCAGTGGTTGGCACTTGCAACGGCCTTTGTAATCAGAACATTCACTGACCAAACCAGACCTCCTGGCCATGATGCCTGCAACTTGTAAATATTACAAAAAGCTTTTAAAATGGTCACACTCATTTGGCCTTCACACAGATATTAAAACTCCTGAATGGAGCTGCTGTTTCTGCTGATGGTGCTCAAGCTATCATAGTGTTAAAATAGAATGGGCCACACTATCAGCCCTGTTCTATTCACCTGCAAGGAAGCGGTGCAGGGGACATGGAAGACAAAAGTAGCTGCGCTTGAAGTTTGAGTGAAAGGTAATCACTCAGGAGGTTAGAAGACAGCCTGACATAAATCTTCTGCTATTTAAGGGTCAAAGTGTAAAGCTTCTTTTGGCTTTCCATCCACTCACACGCACGTCGAGTTTAAAGAGGGACAATGTCACCTTTCAAGTCAATCATAGGATCGAAAAGCATTGCTGGAGCACATTTTTGATCTGTCAACTGGCTGGTCCCTGATGATCCAGTGGTCAGGATTCAGTGGTCTCACTACCGCGGCCTGGGTTCGATTCCTGGTAAGGGAAAGTACTGTTACTTTACACCTTCCATGCTGTTTTGGTCATTCAGGGGACGAACTGTAGTCTAAGCTTCCTATCTCTCTGACCTCAAAGGGGTAACATGTAAATCCACTCACATCAAATGAAACAAGGCATAACATTGTTTGAGAAATTATCTCTTCTTTGCATTTTGACAAAATTTAAAAACATTAAAATTTTACAGAGTACTAGAAGACGGTACCTCTAATTAAGAGCCAACGTGTAAAGCTTCTTTTGGCATTAAATCCATTCACACGCACGTCGAGCTTAAAGAGGCACGGTGTCAAGTTCCAGCGTCTTTAAAAATGAAAAAACTTTAAAATGGAGAGAAAAATTGTAATAAAAATATACATTGATACACAAAAATTAATGTGAGTGTAAAGTGTGTGTGTGTAGTCATGGTAGAGACAGAAAGTTCAATCAAAGGCAGAGATTGAGGCTGAATATGAGCATGACTGCAGCAATCAATGAAAACATCTGAGTACTCAACTCTGGGGGCAATTATTCCTCCTCATACCTGTGAATAGAAAAATCAATATGGATGAGACTTCCCAATGAACAAAGTACTCTGGGAGACTTGCACACTCTCTTGCTAAAAGTAGATCATATTCAGCTTCTTAGCAATGGCGAAAATGAGTCTTTAACAGGATACATTTAGTTATGCCAGTAGATCTGCTTTTTAAAGCTTTCAGTAGAACAACTTCACAGTGAAAAAGGGCAGCCACCACACAGTGCACCCAGAAAATATTCACAATGCTTCACTTTTTCCACATTTTACTGTGTTACAGCCTTCTTCCAAATTTTCTCAAAATTTCAAAAACAAATACAAATGGAGAGAAAAATTGTAATAAAAATATACATTGATACACACAAATTACACCTTTAATTACGACAATGTTTTCAACACTTTGGAAATTTGCAAAAAATTTTGAAAAACGTGTGATCATTTACACAATTGTAAATGACCACAACAAAACTTAGTGATATTCTGTAAATGTGGATTCATAGCTTTCTTATGATATCAAACACAGAAATGAAAAATCAAGATGATATGGCCGTTTGAATGTTAACACTCTGGAAACAAGATTATTGAGAAAACAGGCCTCAAAAATTCAGAAGAAACTTTCCTCATACCTGATTAATGTTACGGGGGTCAAAGGTTGTTGATTTACATAGTTTTGTTATAAAGTCAGCACTATCAACAGGTATGACTGGGAATCAATCAGTCAATCAATCAAATTTTATTTGTATAGCACATTTCAGCAGCGCTTTACATAATTAAAACAGCATGTGACATTGAATAAACAGTGAGAAAGAGAAAGAGATTTAAAAAAAGATAACATTAAAACCCGCACCCCTTTCCAGTTAAACGTAGTTTAACTGGGATTCTAACCCTCTGGGACTTCAGTCAAAAACACCGTTTGACAAGAACTCCGACTTCTTGGTTTTTAGTTGAACGCAGTCAACTGGGACTCTAAACCCCATAGAACTTTAGTTAAACGTCGTTTAACTGGGATGTTTTCCGGGGGGCTTTACATAAATAAAACGTAAACAGTGAGAAAGAGAAATAAAAAGAAATTAAAAAGTAAAGATAAAAACATTAGATTAAAAAAAAAAGATTAAAAAGATAAAAACATCAAAGGCATCAAACCCGCACTCTAACCCTAATTTAGCCATAAGCAACTCTAAACAGGTAGGTTTTAGTTGAGATTTAAAGGCACCCAGTGTTTCAGTTGTTTTACAGTTTTCTGGAAGTTTGTTCCAAATTTGTGGTGCGTAGAAGCTGAATGCTGCTTCTCCTTGTTTGGTTCTGGTTCTGGGGATACAGAGCAGACCAGAATCAGAAGATCTGAGGGGTCTAGACGGTCGGTACAGCAATAACAGATCTTTAAGGTATTGTGGTGCTAAACCGTTCAGTGATTTTAACAACAGTATTTTAAAGTCTATTCTTTGAGCTACAGCGAACCACTGTAGGGACTTTAAAACTGGTGTTATGTGCTCTATCTTCCTGGTTTTAGTGAAAACGTGAGCAGCAGCGTTCTGGATCAGCTGCAGCTGTTTGATTGATTTATTAGTCAGACCTGTGAAGATGCAATAATCAATGTGGCTAAAGATAAATGCATGGATGAGTTTCTCTTAGAGATGGGCCGATCAGTTTTTTTCCTGCCGATACCGATCACCCATGAGGGCCAATCACCGATACCGATCACCGATACCGATCACATAATTTTTTTTGTTTTTAATCATAAACACTACCGGTTACATTATGTGGATAAAGGAACCATGAATTCACCTTAATTTAGACAAAAACTTGTTTTTAATAACTTTTTCCAAGAAGAAAACTAAACAAAACAGGTATTGTGCAAATTGTACTACTATTGGTAATACTATCTTTAACAGACTGATAACATATGAAGGCTCTGAAGAAGCTAAATAATGCAAAGAGCCAAAATAAAACCTCTCAACATTGCCAAAAAAATTAAAGTATAAAACTTAATATTCAAAGGCAAATACAGGATCCATTACAATAAACAATCCAGAGTTACTGAATGAAAACTTACTGATAGCATGGTGGCTAGCTGATCACTGCTAGTTCTGAGTGGCTGTTTCTGACTGAGCGGAGTAATTATGCAGAGCAGGGAGGAGATCGATTATTTTTTTAGAGATTATCTGTCTCATGTTAGGACAGTGAAAGTTTTAATACATATGTAAAATGTATTTTTTTAGGTGAGATGCTGCAGCTTTAAACAGAGGTTCGGTGTGAGAGTTCACTACCAGGGGAAATATTACTACCTGTAGCGCATAGCAGCGGTTCAACAGCGAGAGCAGAACCAGCGAATTACATCGCAGTTCGAAGACTTAAATAATTTTGCGGGTTATTTGTTTAGCTTTCTGACCGTCATGCTAATCCGGGTGAGTGTTTGTAGCTGTGCGCTGCTTTACCTGCTATCTGATCCTCCGTATGTCTTTTTTACTGAAGTGAGCCTCGATGTAGCCAAACTCCGTCAAGTATGACATTGTTTTTATATCATATTAGCTTCGTTGTGTTGATACATTTTGACGTGCTTCAATTTTCCGCCGCAACACGCAAACTTCCCCATTCACTCAGTGCGTTTTAGTTCCACATCGCTTAGGATTTGTTGCTACGCATTTGCGCAGTGTGAAGGAAAGAGGAGACCAGCTGTACAGACAGGCTGCGAAATGAGATGCAGGTGATCGGTATCGGCAACAAGAGCCAATGATCGCAGATCACCGATCATGCACTTTTTCAGGAAAATCGGCCAATTATGATCGGTGACCGATCGATCGGCACACCTCTAGTTTCTCTAGATCGTGCTGAGACATAAGTTCTCTAATCCTGGAGATGTTCTTCAGGTGATAAAAGGCAGACTTTGTGACTGTCTTAATGTGGCTCTGAAGGTTCAGGTCAGAGTCCATGACCACTTCCTTTTCTAAAAGGGCTAGGCAGCTCTGGTTAGCATGGAGCTGCCTAGCTCCATTTTCTCTTCTGTTTTCTTCCTACATTGCTCATCACAATCTTGATGTGTCAACTCCATAACTGACAATTTACAAAACTTTGATGAAATTTTGTGAAATAAAAGCTTAACTTTGGTAAAATGTAAAGATTTCATGGACCTGATGAGTTACAACATGGCCTCATTCAGAATAACATCATATAAATTGAGGTAGTTTGACTTTTTCTCAACTCCGTCAGATGTCAACTCCATCAGTTTTTCTCTTTCAGTGAAATTGTCAAATCTCACTTAAATTTGCAATTAATTCATTTTAATGTATTTTACATAAATTGCAATACTTCACATATACCAAGTTTTTCATTTTACTCACTAGTTTGACACCACCTTCAGTACTGTGTCAACTCCGTCATGCAGTGTCAACTCCGTCAGATGGCCTTTTTGTTGTTTTTTGTTTTAAATAATATTTATTTTGTTTCTTGAGGAGCATTTGTCTGTAAAATGAGTAAAAATATCAATAACAGGGTCATTAAAAAATATTTTTTATTTATTTTTGTCAGATGGTGATGACAACGTTCTAGGTCAGGTCGATTGAAAATGTAATTTTTAAAAAAGATTTTGCAACTGGGAGCCTGCACCTCAGCATATTTACATTTCCAAAACATTATTTGTCATATTTGCATACATAAGGTTGAGAAATAACAAAAAAAAATTATGGGAAAATTAAAACCCATTTTGTCCCTATTCTCAAGAATCACTGATTTCTGTAACTTTTCTTGCAGTGATCCAGACAGGTAATGTCCTGCTATGCAATGTCGGAGGGCCAGACACATTCTGGTGGAAGACGGTTGTAAAGATAATATCTGGACCCCGGTCTCAGACCTCAGAAACGCAGAGTGCTGGTCAATGTGTATTCACTACCCAAGCAAAGGTGGTATGTGGGTCAGCTGTATGGTTGCCTTACCCTCAAAACTCAAACGGTTCTTTTATGTAGGATCTAGAAAAATACCTATCACTCATTTTAATTTATTATGCAATTAATTGGTTCATTGCTTTTTACGACAGGTTTAGTCACAAGAGTCTTTTTGGACGTGCGGGCTGACCACACACATCCTGGTTCTTCTATTAAACTGAGGACTTTGAACCGTCTTCTGTTCATTTTAGTAATAATAATAATAATAATAATAATAAATTTAATATGTACCGCACTTTTCATTAGAAAAAATCTCAAAGTGCTACACAGCGCAACTAAAATCGTAGATAAAATCATCATAAAAATCATGTGGAGGCAGAATAGGCTTGCTTAAATAAAAAAAGTATTTAAGCCTCTTTTGAAGTCATCCAGTTGTTGTGGAGCTCTCAAATAATCCGGGAGAGAGTTCCAGATTCGGGGAGCAGCCATAGCGAATGCCCGATCTCCCATGGTCCTTAATCTGGATCGAGGAAGGTGGAGGAAGTTGCAGTCTTGTGATAGTAGAGATCTGGTGGAAGAATGTGGAATGAGAAGGTCCTTCAAATAATCTGGTGAAGTTCTGTTTAAACATTGATGGGTAATGAGAGCAATTTTGTACTGAATTCTGTAGGTGACAGGAAGCCAGTGAAGATCATGCAGAATCGGTGTAATATGGGCAGATTTCCGGACTCTCAATAGAATCCTGGCTGCGCTGTTTTGAATGTATTGAAGCTTCTGAAGATGTTTTTATGGAACTCAAAGTGTTACTAGAGTGTTTCTAACTTTAACAAAATCCTAATTCACACCAGTGGGTCGCAGAAGAACTGGAAAGAAAACACACAAAAAAACGTGAGTACCAGAAAAATGTCCTCACTTTCAGCAAATGACTTTTCTTTGTAGGTGAACATGGTGAAAGTGGTCCTCTATATGTAGTATGTACAAGTTCACGCACACACACACACACACACACACGCACGCACGCACACGCACACGCACGCACACACACACACAGTGGCTTTTGAGGACACTAGTGCAGTGGTGAGAGAAAGACGGGACAGGCGGCCAGCACTGCAGTGAGGTTTGGAGTAGTAAGGATTCTGTGTTTCTTTATGAACAATGAAGTTATGTACAATGAAGTTTGAGTTTTACTGAGAAGTAGGAGTTACTAAGTCTGTGTCAAAAGGAGCTGGCTATGCTTCAGAACCAGAAAGATCTTGTTAAAAAAGTTTCTAACAAGAGAGAAAGAAATTTCTTGAATTCTTCATGAGTATTAAACGTTTGATGTTACAGTGATTCTTGAGAAGAGGGACAAAACAGGTCCTATGCATAACACAAAATTTGAATAAAATATACACAAAATATATTTTTTTCAAATATCTGACTAAACTAACCTTGGCCATGTGAGCACAACAATGTGTTCTCCTGGAGTTTGCTGAATATTTTTCATTTTAAACTTTGTAGTAGGTGGATGGTGTCTGTAAAATCCCTTGTCCTGGAGCAGAACTCAAAACATTATAATAGTGTTACACCATCGGAAATGATGGGCCGAGTCACTCCGCGTGTAGCATATTTATTCAGTGTAAACTGCGAAAAGAAAATACAGCGGTTACAGTAGCACTCCCAACATCCGCTGCAACAAGCTGTCCTCTCGGCAATGGCGTACTCCTTCAGCCTGCCAGAACGTCACCCGCTGTTGCATATTGTGCTACAACAAATACACCTTCTCTCTACTGACATCACTGTACATCTGCATCCAACATACTTTCATTAACTCAAACAATACATCAGTTTCAAACACATTATACGGCCCTATTTAGCCGACCCACCGAGCCCACATAACCGCGAGCCAGTAGCCTCGCTACTTTAGCCTAGTGCTAACTCCGGCTTTATATCTAGCTCGATAATGCAGCTATACTGAGGCACCTTTGTTGTGTCATTCCGTACCCATCGGAGGCTACTGGTGTTATGAGTATTGAGGAATTGAAGGGTGGCTACTCTCAAATATATATGTAAGGAACATAATACACAGAGACGTAGTTCTTGCTGCTAGGCCATAGACGAGCCGGAGATTTATTACACCCACGGAATCAGTTCGTCAGTTCAACATGTAAAATCTTCCATACCAAAAAATCTCTCCTCAGTCTCAAATTCAACAGTCTTTATACTCTCAAGTCTCCACGAGTGTTCATTGGAAGGTTTCAACCAATGGAGAAACGGTGTTGTTTCTGCCAACAGACTCTCAGCTTGCTTTTCTCCAGTGTTTGTTGGGCGACCTTTAATACGAGTCCAAATAAGGACATAAAACCTCATGATTTCAACAGACCTAATCATCTGCTCCTTCTCAGAACTACCAAACAGACCAATTAGCATCGGTCTCGACGATGCAATCCTTCGAGACCGCCTTCCTTCCGAGTCCATCTGTGCACTTTGTACGCAAATGGAGGGAAGGAATTTAGGTCAGTTTGAACTAGAGAACTGCCGAGAATCCTTTCGCAAAAACAACTCCTTAGATGGTATTTCAGCTCCAACATAAGCTAATACTTAGCTTACCTGCGAAAAGATAATACAGCGGTTACAGTAGCGCTCCCAACACCGCTGCAACAAGCTGTCCTCTCGGCAATGGCGGACTCCTTCAGCCTGCCAGAGCGTCACGCGCTGTTGCATATGGTGCTGAGCACCCTCCGATGGCGAAACCCAAACATTGTTAAATCTAATAAACATTGTTAAATCTAATAAATTCTAACAGCCGCAACGCCGAAAACTAGCTGCAAACACTCGAACGATGACATTTCAAAATAAAAACAGAAAAACTCTACGAAGGAAACAAACAAAATGGAAAATGGGGGGGCTACTAGTTTCATGACTCACTAGATTCATGACTCACTTTCATAGTGCCACAATAGGTTAAAACAAATAAAGGAATACTAAGATGATATATTATGGCAATTAAGTACGAGTATAAGTATTCAAATAAATAATTATAAAAGTATCAAATTGAATTAAAAATCATTTTTATATATTTTCCAACTCAATTGAAATTTGTCCCAAGTTTTTGTCAACACCGTCAGACATAAAAAGAATGTAAAAAATTCATGCACTATTGGGGGGCATCAGAACTTCTGAGGACCCCATGACCACTTCCTTTTCTCTTCCTTTTCTAAAAGGGCTAGGCAGCTCTGTTTAGCATGGAGCTGCCGAGCTCCATTTTCTCTTCTGTTTTCTTCCTACATTGCTCATCACAACCTTGATGTGTCAACTCCATAACTGACAATTTAGAACATTTTCATGACATTTTGTGAATAAATGCTTAATTTTGGTATACTGTAAAGATTTCATGGACCTCATGAGCTACAATGTGGTCTTCAGAATAACGTCATATAAATCAGTGGTTTCCAAACATTTTCTGTGCCCCCACATCCCCCACCATGGCTTACAAGTAGGGAGAGTAGAACTCTTGCTCTGTGGTTGAACAATGTATGTGTGTAGGGTGGGGGATTCTTGGGAGATTCTTCGAGACTCCCTGTTATACTCTTCCATCCACTCAAACACCCCCTGCCCTCTCCAGCGCGCACAGTGTTCATCGTTTTTTTTTTTTTTTTTCATTCATCCATACCGCTTCCCGGGCCCCCCCTGCAATGGCACGGCGCACCCCCCTAGGGGATTTTGTAAATTGTCATAATTTACAAAATCATGCAAAGTTGGCACTTTTAATGGACTTTTAATGCAACTTTTAGAGCAACTTTGCATTAAAAGTGTCTTTATTTACCAAATGACACTTAATGACAACTGCCATAAACATTCATAAAGACTTTATGTTCATGACAGGTGTTATGTCGTGTTTATGACAGTGTTATGTCAGTCTTATGCACACCCCTTCAAATAAAGTGTTACTAAATTAACACTATTGATATGGAGAGCCATTTCAGCCAAAATTAAATAAATAAATAAATAAATGGGTGAAATAAATAAAAAATGAGTAAAATAAATCAAAAAATGAAGAAAATTAGTGAAATAAATAAAAAATGTGTTAAATAAATAATGTAGCTTTTTCATTAACCCAATATTTCATTTATTTATTTTTCATATTATCAATTTCTCAATTTCCATTTTTTCATCTATTTATTTATTTAATTTTGGCTGAAATGGCTCGCCATATTATTGACACACACTCTATCAATAAAAACACCAATATTGAGGGGCATGCCGAATGTTGAAAGAGGCTTGTAGTCAACAAATATGCATTTTGTTAGATGTGTGAGAATGGAAAATAAATGTAAACGATTCACCCTTAAACTTTTGATTTAATTTAAAAATTAACTTTTTTTCAAATTCATATCTATCATCTATTTTAGTTAATATGGTCTGTGTATTTTCCACATTTGCATAGTCGAAGTCTTATTGTTACAAAAAATCACAAACAAAGGTATAAGTAAAGAGACAAGTAAGGACTGTTACCTAAGGACTTTTGGGGGCCTCTATACACATAACTCTAATGCTGAAATTCCATCTTGCTCACTGGGAAAAAGTCCAAACTTCTCCGTCACAAACTGAATGCCCGTATATCACTGCTAACCGTTTTGGATTTGGCTATGTTCCTCCTCCTGAGTGCTTCACAGAAGCTACTCATCCTCAGTGACTAAAGCCAGACAGTCTATGACAGGACCTCTGCTGATTGATTTCTTCTGTTCCCTGTTATGAGATGACATTGCTTTTCTGTCTCTCACTGAGAGCGGAGCATATTGATCCTCTGATGGTGTGGTCACACAGTCTGTCTGATCTTATTTTGGATGCAATTCATCCAGATTCCCCTCGGTGTTTTATGGCGTCTTGTGATGCCCCTCTTCAGGAGGATTGCGGTCTACTGAATGCTTTGCTGCTCAGAAGCAGTTGCTGGAAATAAAACTTGGGTACCTGACAGTCTTAGAAGGCCGCATTGTCATGAAATAAGTGCTAATGCAACCAAACGCAATTATTAATATTATTATTACACTGAAAAAAACCCTCTTTGGATTAACATTAAAAAAAATCATGGAAAGGATTTCCACCTGATTGCTTTGTTTCAGCACTATGTAATTCTGTTACTCCAATTTAAAGCAAATGTGTTGGTTCACCTTAATTTATTAAGGTTATTCTAATTTAAAGAAAATGGCTTGGCTCAACTTAACTTTTGAGGTTGATTCAACTCATTTACTTTAGTTGGACCCAATGTAATTTAAAATAGCCAGACCAAGTAATTTGCCATGTTTTTTACAAAATAATTGACTTTCCTTGATTAAGATGAATGCAAATTTAGTTGAAACCAACTTATTTTACAGTGATACCTTCACACTACTTAATTACGTTGATCCAATCCATGCAAATTAAGTTAGCTCAACAAACATGCTTCATGCTGAAAGAAAGCTATGTAATCGTGTGGAAATCCTTTGCATGATTGAATTAAGTTAATTCAAATACATATTTTTAAGTGCTACTAAATTAAGTGTTTTAAGACCGCACTGGGTGACGGTAGAAAGAACACTCAACAATTAGAAAGGATACAACAGAACTGTATTTTCAAAATTGTTATCCATTTTCTTTACCTTGTGCAGTGCAGGCACTTTACTACAAAAGGTATAAACTCTTGGGAGATGGCAACCCATTTGAACATCCATTTTAAGCTAGTTTCAATTAATAGTTTAAACAAAACCTTTAATGCCAGTGTTTAATTGGTAACAATAAACTTCAAAATAGTTCAGCCTACCACAGGCACAGATTTTAAATTTACAAGATTTAAGGAATCCCAAGGTAACGCCTTGGGATTCCCCCGGAGGAGCTGGAAGAAGTGGCTGGGGAGAGGGAAGTCTGGGCCTCCCTTCTGAAGCTGCTGCCCCCGCGACCTGACCCCGGATAAGCGGAAGAAAATGGATGGATGGATGGATGGATGGATGGATGGATGGATGGATGGATGGATGGATGGATGGATGGATGGATGGATGGATGGAGATTTAAGGTTTTATTTTAACAAAATGATATACTTAGAATAACAGTCAATAACCCCACAGGAACCTGGATGAAGTCTGCCATGGCATCTGAATCCTGTGGATAATAAGAAAAGTACAAATTAAAAAAGAATGAGGTGAAAGTTTTGATTTTCTTGTGCACAACCTCTGATAAACAGAATTATAATACATACAAGAGACATTGCAGACTCTCCTCCATCGTTGTCGAGGAAAACTGAGAGACATCCCAGGGTAGCAGTCCTTATGGCAACAACATCTTTGGTCTATAAGTAGGAAAAACAATAAAAGTAAACACAAGCATATTCTGAGGAAACTAAATCACCATCCATCCATCCATTTTCTGTACACCCTTGTCCTTAATGGGGTCGGGAGGTGATATTGCCTATCTCCAGCTAATGTTCTGGGTGAGAGGCGGGGTACACCCTGGACAGGTCGCCAGTCTGTCACAGGGCAACACAGAGACAGACAAACAACCATGCACACACACTCACACCTAGGGCCAATTTAGAATGTTGATGGTTGTACAATTAAAGGAGCAACTGTAATTTTCCAACCTGCTACCAAAACACAACTGATTTTGTCGAGCATGAAGTTTATTGTACAGGTGTGAAGAAGACTCATGTGCAGGTGTGCACATAAACAAAATCACGACAGAATGCTCACCTTTCTGTCAAACTGGACCAGAATCTTGGGAAATGCATTGTCAATAACTCCTCTTCAGCCTTGAATGCAACACGAGAGATCCCACTTTCTACTCTGGCAAACTCTGCAAAAACAGTAACAATCACACCTATCTCTGGAGGAATTTTGCTGATTACCCCCCCCCCCCACTGATTTGGGGGGGGGAGTGTACAATTAAGCATTTTATTCAATATAAATACATAATATTACTCTTGAGGCAAAAACTGTGAAAAAGTTCTGATGTGAAATGTGGCAATTGGGATTTTGCTAGATTGTTGGAAGGAACAAGCATCTGCATTTTATTCAGTTTGCTACACCTGAAAATTAACAGACTTTAAAAATTTATTTCTGGCTCCAAGAGCTGTAAAATCACCATGAAACATTTCTTCATAACCTTTACAGGAAATTCACTCTTGGGCTAACATAAGCTTCTCCTAAGAGCTGAGACTTTACCATAAAGTTCTGATTTCAGGAAAGAGAGCCTCACCTTAATATAAATCTTACCCAAATGAACTGAGTATGATCTAAGATAATGGATGTATATGCATAAAAAATGCATGGTTTCATGCATTTGACTTGATTTCCAGTATTTCTGGGAAACTTTAAAGGCTTTGTGGATCAAAGACTTTGATGAAACTTACTCCAATGTTATGAGAACAGAAACTCTGATATTCTGCTGGCATTTTGATCTACTTTAGTGAGTCGTCCAGTGGTATGTTTGGCTTTTACTTTTGTAAAAGTTCTAAAATAGATTAAATAAATTATACTTTTAATTCCACGTAATAATACATAAATCAAATCAAAAAATTATTTCTGGATGCAGTTTAGATTGCAGATCTATCCATACCAGTTGTTTCTTCTCTCCCACCTGAGGTGGATTTTATCATTGTAATTATAAAGTCAATAGTCACCAAACTACTAGACGTTTGTTATGGTTTGAATTATTTTTACAATTTTGTTTTTGCATGGAAATTTGACTTTTTGGGTGGCAAATGCAGGTTTTATTTGGGGCGGAAAATATTCGCGTTCAGATTTCAAAAGCAGATAAAATGTTGGATGAAAAATATGTGAAAAAAAAGTGAAGGTAATGTAAAAATGAAATAAAACACTGAAACAGCATCAAGGGTTAATGATGGATTCTTATTTTGTAGCTTTGAACCTAAATACTGAGTATAGCCCAATTTATCTAAGGTTTTAAAGGTTGTTGTCTGTAGTGAAGATGTAAATGATTAATGTCTGATTAATGCCTTACCCAATGCCACCAAAACTGTAGAACATCTACAGCAAAGTGCACCGCATTGTTTTCAGAACATAAAAACTATGTTTTCACTTTCACAATTGATCGCTACAATCAACCATTTTGATAACACTTTATTTGAAGGGGTGTGCATAAGACTGACATGACACTGTCATAAACATGACATAACACCTGTCATGAACATAAAGAAGTCTTTATGAATGTTTGACAGTTGTCATGAAGTTTCATTCAGTAAATAATTACCCTTTTAATGCAAAGTTGCTCTAAAAGTTTGCATTAAAAGTGCCATTATTTACCACGGCTGTGAAACTTCACAGTTTCACGGCTGTGAGACCTACGCTCACACAACTTTTGCCCGGAGCAGAAAGGCCCGTCCTGAGAAGTCAGAGGAAACCAAGCCGGTTTCAGTTCAAAGAGGAGAAAACTCCCTCACTCCTGAAAAGTAAGGCTTGGAAATCAGTAGAGCCTTTTGCAGCAGCTTGCATCATTCAGCGTTATTGGAGAACACTGATTCTCAATAGACCATGAAATTTGGTTTGTTTAAAATTTTTCATTTAAAGACATGAAACGTTCGGGTTATTATAATCTCCAGATGTCTGAAAATTCTAAACATGATGCCCTCCAAAGTAGTTTACATTTTTTTTTTTTTTTTTTGCTGAATAGAATGGTGGAAAGTACTTTTAAATAAGATAATGTTTTGCTGAAAGGGAGTAATTTCAACTAATGTTGATTCAGGAAATGTTGGACTGCAAATTAAGGCTATAGTAAAAAGATATGTTTGGAAAGTTGTCTATGTTTTTTTCAATGGGGTATATGGCACGAACTTCCGTTTTAGCACTTCCGCATTCTATGGCAAGAATGGCAGTATGGAGGAGCCAGTATGGAGTGGCTCCTCCATACTGAGGAGCCACTGATAACAGTGGCTCCTCAGTATGGAGAGCCATTTCAGCAAAATTAAATAAATAAATGGGTGAAATAAATAAAAAATGAGTAAAATAAATCAAAAAATGAAGAAAATGAGTGAAATAAATAAAAAATGTGTTAAATAAATAATTTAGTTATTTCATTAACCCAATTTTTTATTTATTTATTTGTTATATTATAAATTTCTCAATTTCCCTTTTTTCATTTTATCTATTTTTCATTTACCCATTTTTCATTAATCCATTTTTCATTTAAACATTTTTTAATTTAGCTTTTTCATTAACCCAATTTTTCATTTATTTATTTTTCATATCAATTTCTCTTTTTCATTTATCTATTTTTTATTCATCCCTTTATCCATTTACCCATTTTTAATTAATCTATTTTTCATTTAACCACTTTTCATTTTCCTTTTTCATTAACCCAATTTTTTCATTTATTTATTTTCCAGATTATCAATTTCTCTTTTTCATTTATCTATTTTTCATTTATCCCTTTATCTATTTACCCATCTTTCATTAATCTATTTTTTACTTTAACAATTTTTCAATTTCCTTTTTCCATTAACCTGATTTTCTATTTCCCAGTTTCATTAATCAATTTCTCATATATCCCTTTTTTATTTACCTATTTTTCTTTTATCTATTTTTTATTTAACATTTGTTTGAAAAAATTTTAATTTTCCCATTTTCCAATTTCACTTATTCATTTAGTATTTCTTTATTTTTTTTATTTATCACATTCTATTTCCCCGCAAAACTCGGAAAAAAATTAATGCAAATGAGGAGAGGCACGTCATCAGGCTACAACTTCCCCAATTGGTTGGTTAACGTCACTCCCATACTTTGCTTCAAGAAAGATGGCCACCTACTAATGGGTTATCAATAAGCTGAAGCTCATTAACTTCATTAGAAAATAGTGTTATTACTTCTGACTTTAGTTCTCGTGTGGCCGCTCAGACAGAACGTGTTTCAGTTGGTGGCTCTCATGGACTCAGAGCTTCACCGTCGGGAGTTTTTATAGTTTGGACGAAGCGGCCGCTGAAGTTGGCCCATGATTGAAGATTCGGGACACCTTCGTAGCTACCAGCTGTGATCCAACTATAAGGAGCAACTTTACTGTACATCGTAAGTGAACTGCAATATCCAGAGGAAGCTCTACGGAGCATCGAGCTGAAAGAATGAGAGTGGCAAGCCTTGGAGATCTGCATCGGAGGCCATCTTTCAGACATGCACCGCTGCTGTCCGTCCAGGATCCTCCGGTTGCCCAGTCGTTACACGGTAAGCTACTAACGCTGATGTTTGTTTTCCAACTACTACAGTCATATTTAATCAAAAGGGCTCAATTACGATAGTGGAAGGTTTTGAGTTGATCTCGGCAGTAGGTGACAAACTGAACGCCTCCAGGATGTTGAGACCAGCACGTCCTCTGATCCAATACATCTTATTAAGGATAAAATCAACAAAACGTGTTCAAATTAATGGCCCAACAAAATTAATAATCTCAGTATTTAATGTTTAAACAAGGTGTGTGCATTTCTGTGCTTTTCGGTACCATTACAAAAACAAAAAGGGACTCAAAGACCCTGATGAGCAGAGTGAAGTTTAAATTGGCTAATCAGCCACCGCTATGTTCATGAGAGGAGATGCTTGTTAACCGAGAAATAAATATGAAGCCTGAAAACCTAATATCTTAACGGACTGAATCCGTTGTGTTTTTAGCTAATCTATGCTGGGCACAAGCGGTTGCCACGGCAACAGGTTGATTAAACGACAGTAAAAAGGTAGGAGAGGTTTAGAGTCGATCGCCGTTATTTTACCTTTGTAAACAGACAACCTGAATACAGTGACCTTTACTGAGGGTACAGAATGGAGAATGGATAAAAGCTGAACTCGTGCTACAATCTTTGCCTCTCTTGGTTACATCCCTGAGGTGTGCCAAGTGTGGCCCACATGCATATGCATATAAAGTAAATATGACTATTAATGTAAGTAGTTCTTTGTGGATGTATAACTTGCCCACCTTAGTTTGCCTGTTTTTGGTCAACATGTGCCTCAACATTTGGTTACTGTTCCTTAGAGGTGGACAGAAGACCCAAAATTTATACTCCTGGAATAACAGTAGCACTTCAACATGTTTTTACTCAAAGTAAAAAGTAGCAGAATAAGAAATTACACAAGAGTAAAGAAGCATTTGGTAAAAAGTGTATATAAGTACTGAGTAACTGATCAAGTTATCAATTATTTCATATCTTTAAAAAATTACACAATTAGAGGGCCCAAAATATTATGTTCAGTGGAAATTTTGGTATTTTAAAAACAAAATTAAAAATTTGTTTAAATAATAATGATGCTTCATAATAAAATGACTTGAGTAAAAGTAAAAAGTTCAGCATAGTAAGAGTATTTCTAAAAGTTCATTTGAGTTTCAAAAAGTTACTCAACTATATTTTAGTAAATGTAATTAGTCACTCCTAAACTCTGCCCTTCTGAGGGAATAGGAAAAGGAACTGTTAAGGAAATAAATTAATCTTGATATTAAACATTGTTTCAATTAACAAATTAATCATAACACCCAGAACATATTCTGTTATGTTTATTCAAGGGTGAAGGAACAGAATGACTGGAGATCCTGGCTGAGAGGGACCAGGGCTGACACGGCGAACAGTGAGGAGAACCGTCTGCACTGTGAGCAGCACCAGAACTCCTGATGGGTCTCCTTCAGGAAGAACCAGAGAGATGGCCGACCTCCACAGAGAAGAGTTCACCCAAACATCAGAGGAAAAATGAATGCTGGTGCTCAAACAGAGCAGCCTCTTTTCTTAAACCCAACACACACAGGGTGTTGTGGCCCTGATTAAAAACCTGCTAACTTCAATTTAACTGAAACACAGAACATCCAGAAATGTGATGAACTTCAGCTATAGAGTGGAAATGACACAGTGAGATGAAAACATTTGTCTATATCACTCTGTTATACAGGACATTAACATTTTAACGTGTTTGTTCCAGAGCACCTGATACAAACGATCCATCAGACATTTACTGAGGCCAGGTGTGACAGAAGGAAACACCTGGAACATGCAGGGCAGACAGACCTGAGGACTGACTGGTTAAAGTATTTCACTGACACTTCAGATTGCAGATTTCCAATTGAAGGCATCCGTAAATGAACACAATCATTATTCAATAAACCAAGCTGTGTAAAATAACTGTTAGGGTTGCTATTAAGAACCCAATATGTCATGTTTGTTCATTTCTACGTTGTCATACATACAAGGTACTCCACTCACTGTTTAGCTTCATGTTGAAGAATCTTCAGTTTAATGAAACCAAAAAATAAAACGGGTCTAAAACTTTCAATCTGTATTCTATTTTTGTAGCTTTGTTCTATTAAGATTGTTTCGTTTATTTTAAGCCACAAACAAACAATCCATTTTATTGTCTCTGGGACGTGAAAACATGAGATTTGATTAAATTAGAACTTCACAGATTAGAAGGAACACAGATTTTATAATAATCAAACATTTTGTTTATTCAAAACAGTAAAATACAGACGGTTCATGCATATCAATGGTATAAGAACAGCCACATTTTTTAAAACGAATGTGTCACCAGTGCATTTGGCCGGGTGTTCCTGCTCCAGAAAGGTTAAGGTCATCCTGAAGCTGTGAGCCCACTGGAAGTCTGAAGGGAAATGCTGAGACCAGAGGCCTGCAGGATGGTCTGCATCTGAAAACATACATGATGGAAACATTAATGAATGTGCTGTGCCAAAAAGCTGTACTTTTGACCTGGTGGCGATGGTACCAGTTATGGTAGATCTGAACTTTGGTTTGATGACCTAAATATGAGAAACTTCAGACTGACAGGAGTTGGGTTAAAGCCACATCTTGTGAAGTTGGTATATTGTTTCTCCAACAGGAACCAGAGGAATCGCAACAAATCAGAAGTTGGACTAGAATTTATTTCAATGTCATCAAATAAATTCATGACATTGAACAGTTGAACAGCTTTTCCACTGTTCAACAGTGGAACAGCTTTCCACTGTTGAAAGCTACTCATTTTCAACAGTGGAGCTTTAAAAGTTGAAAGGTTATTTTGGAGAGAGTTTTTTCGCATCAATATTTCCACTAAATAAATAGCATGTGTGATACAGGAAAAGCCTCTCAGACTCAAAGCAAGATGCCAGAACGCACAAAACTTTAAAAAAATATGAATTTAATTTCACATAATTATTGCGGTAGAAGCCATTTGCTTGTTACTGAATGAAATATAGTCGCAGACGAACGAGGTAGTTAGTCCAAGTTTGTCGTTCATAAACTACAGCAGCTGTGATGCAGCCCAGCAAAGGTAAACAAAGGTAAAACAAGGCGATCTACTCTAAACCTCTAACTTTTTAATGTCATTTAATCAACCTGTTGCCGTGCCAACCACTTGTTTCCAGATCTTCTGGAAACTGATAAAACTTGTCACTTCTCCCATTCCAGAGGTAGCAGCTTATGTTCCAGAGCCACTCATTCTTTATGTTAATGTTTTTTTTGTGAGTGAGTGTACGCATGACAGAGATGGGAGACTGGACATAAATTTAACTGAACTCTATTTTTAACTCCACATCACTAGATGCACACGGAGAAAGAAAGAAGACCAAAACACATAAAACACTTGAAACAAATGAAACACACCCGAGACTTCAAGCAGTCCCTTTTAATCCAAAACAGCATAAAGATAATGAAAGGAAAAAAAAGTTTGTCTTGGATGTTCTTTTGATGGCTTTGATTAAAGTAAGAGAATGATTCCTATAAACATAGCCAAAGCTTCTGTATCTGTGCAGCCAGGTGGAGGAGTCATTTTGAAATTAAAGTTGTTTGTTCATGACCTACTTTTCTTACTCCTCTGGAGCTTTTGCGTGAACATTCGACTGAAAACAGTAAACTGCTGCAGAAGTCTAAAGGTAATTATTGTAAAGTTGGCTCAATTAATTAAAGAATGTGCAGATCACAGTGAGTACTGCTGCTGCTTCATTTATATGATGTAAGATCCAGGGCGAATCGTTTCAGTAACTCGTCTCAATTAGTCTGCTGTGTCCCACTCTGACTCTTCCTTTAACACGTGGGCTTAATCAAGGGAAACATTTTCAGGGTCACAGCCAGCCAATTAAACACAACTTCATGCACCAGTGAGTTACAGCAGAGTACTCTATGAAGTCCCCCATGCTTTCCCTGTAAAAGTCTTTTCATTTCCGTTTAATTATGAAGCAACATTAATGGGTAACCCTGATGTCTATTGTATTCTCAGAAGCTGTCATTACTTTATGATATCAAGTGAAGGTAATGCAGTTTAGTGCACTTTTCAATAGTAGTTTCAAAATTTGCATGGCTGTGGAGCCGTCAAGATGAAAGTTTTGTCCTTTTCTAAAGGTTATTAAAGCATTGTTTTCATTGTTCTCTAGACGTATCAAAAGCGTAAGATGACATGCGTCTGATTAGGACTGTAAAAGAGTTAACATGACGGTAAACCTTAATAAATATCATGGAGCTGAAGTTCATTTACTTCTAAGGTGAAATAATTCAAATAGTTTTGCTGTTTATCACTATATCACAATACGGATATCCTAGATTTGCATCGTTACAGATTCTCACCAACAGCCACAGGGAGAGGAAGCCACAAATGGTCACTGCTAAAAATGCAAACTGTTCCCAGACTGCTGCATCCTGGCCTTATAGTGGAAAGTTGAGGACGACATGTGGTATGAAAAAAATAAAATAACAGGAATAACTGCAGCTTTGGGGCTGCACAGTGGTGCAGTTGGTAGAGCTGTTGCCTTGCAGCAAGAAGGTTCTGGGTTCGATTCCCGGCCCCGGTCTTTCTGCATGGAGTTTGCATGTTCTCCCTGTGCATGCGTGGGCTTTCTCCGGGTACTCCAGCTTCCTCCCACAGTCTAAAAACATGACTGTCAGGTTAATTGGCCTCTCCAAATTGCCCCTAGGTGTGAGTGTGTGCGTGCATGGTTGTTTGTCCTGTGTGTTTCTGTGTTGTCCTGTGACAGACTGGCGATCTGTCCAGGATATACCCTGCCTCTCGCCCAGCACGCCAGCTGGAGATTGGCACCAGCACACCTCCCAACCCCACTGAGGGACAAGGGTGTAAGAAAATGGATGGATGGAACTGCAGCTTTGAACCTTTACCCAAGCTGAACAGGACTGCACTGAAGCTCATTGACCAAAGTCATCTTTTAGGAAAAAAGGTTTTTCTATTTTTCTTATTTTACTTTGAAACTTAGTCCAGAAGAAGAGTGGAGAGAACAGAATCCATGTTGCTTCAAGTATGTTGTGAAGTTTCCACACTCTACAATGTTCATTTGAAACCATAAGTTTGCATACACTGAATAAAAAGACATACACAATTTTTAGATATCAACCAGGAAGAAAAATTATATGTGGTGAAGGTGATGTTATGACCATCACCACATATGGTAATTGTCTGAGTTCAGAGAAAGTTTAGAATAAAATGGCATTTGGCAAATAAGGGTTAATAATTTCAGTAATTTTAACTGATTTAAACAGAAGAGAATTTTGGTCTGATTTAACGTCAGACGCTGAGGAAAAAAGGTGTTTATTTTTACTCAGAGCATGTAAACTTCTGGTCTCTAAGATGCCAGAGGGTGTTGTGTTCATTCAGATCCCACCGTCATATTCCAGATCCTTCTTCTTTAATTAAACTCCCAAATCAGCATTCTGCTTCAGCTTCTTCCTCGAGGTTTTGCTACCTTTCAGTGCTAACAGTAACACCATGCAGGATCAAGCATTTACCCAGAATAATTAATGCCATACGGTTTTATTCAAAAGAATATTCTGCTCTGTTATGTGTCACGCTCGCTCAGCTCCCGGCCCACCCGTCGGCTTAGGCCCACCAAAACAAAGGGACACAGAGCCAGCGTGAACTCTTAGCGGTTCTTCAAAAAAAAAAAAAAAAATTTAAATCATAAATTTTACATGAATTGTTCATTTGTTAGACTGACTGAAAGTAAAAAGTGTTGAACTGATGTGTACGTAGCTGAGACTCTTTTAATCATTTATTTGTGTTTACCTTTTTTCCCAGCTTGCCATCATTTTGCTAACATTGTGGGAATGGAGATATTCCAGTAGAGTCCTCTCAAACTCTAATTTGCGAAGCAACTTGAATTCAGTATGAATCTCCTTGTTTGGTAGTTAATGACTACAAGTTACCATTATTTTTAACTCCATGGACCCACAATAGTCAACTCTCTGTCCTAAAGTGCGCCATTGATGCAACACGAGGCAACTGTCACACAGTGTGATGAAAACGTCCAGCTGAACAACGAGTCTTTGAGCTCATTCGGAGTGAGACGTGGCGGTGACGCCGGGGTGACAAGAGCTACGACGGGTTGCGGGCGGACCGTCTGTGCTCCAGGCTGACATCTGTCAATCACGGCGTGATGAGCGGAGCGGACATGAGGAGAAAAAGTGAAATATCAAGGACTGTCTGTTACCGGCACGCACGTTTCGAGGCCTGCACGTGCAAACAGGTGGCAACTTCTTGCAGAGTTTGCCTCATTAGCTTTAGGGGAGGAGATAAATGCACAATTGGCTGCTTTCCTACAACACAAACAGCAGCAGCAAAGTAGGAAAGCTGTCTCTCTACTGTCAATGCGGTCACATCCATCCTCTACTTCCTCTTTGCAGTTCATCCAATCCCCCTGACGTGTAGAGTCTCTCTCTGACAGAAGTGCACACCAAGCGGAGGGAAGGGTTGAGGTTTACCTTGCGCTGCTTGGAGCAGCCGTACATCAGGAACAGCTGCTTTTGCTCTCTGCTCTACAATCTGTGGGGTAACCTGGCACAGCAGGCCTGCTGTTTACTTAGTTCTACTGTATGTGTCTGTATGTAAGGAGGCGCAGCTTCCCTCCTCCTGTGTGACCTCCTTTCTGTTTATTCCAGGTATCCTAATATTACCTTCCCCTAATGAAAGACAAAACCCTGTTGTCTTCTCTTTTCTTGGTGACTTTCAGTGTAGAGAGATGAGGAAACATAATCACTGAGCTTTAAGCCACAGCTCAGAGGACGAGTACCTTACAAAAGTTCGTAGGTATTTTTCTCGAACCTTCATTAAAAGAACCACAGACAACGTATATGAATTTTATGACCAAGCTTTTGCAAAAGGAGAAGACTCAGCAAACTGCTCCTCCGAGTTGTCAACAGAGCGTTCTAAAGACCTTTGGTTACAGCTTGTCCTTTATAATCAAGCAAAAAGAGGGAGGATAGGCAAGGAAGACAGCAGAGGCAAAATATTACTGCAGACAGGTAGTTTCTAAGGTAGGGAGTATTCTGGTTGATAAGAAGGCTGAGAAACACACAGTTATCTGTTTCACATGAAGACAAACAGGGAGTTGTGGTCTCCAGGTCAGTTTATACACACAGAAGGAAGAGAACAGTTTAAACTGAAAATCACAATAATCTATAGACTGAATGTTGATTAACATCAGACTGAATATGAACTAAAGTAATAACAAAATAATACCAAAACATCTCTAACATTCCCCCCTTTTATCATTTTACCATGTGTGTAAACTTTATTCAAAAGCCAAGCATAGAAAAGAAAAGAATAGATCCAATAAATACAAGGAAGTTTTTTTCAAATACACAATGAATATATAAATATAATGAAATAGATAAAAAATAAAAGAAACAGCAAAAAATCAAATGCAGTTTTCTCATCACTAACACCACTTGTTTTCACATTTTCCATGTAAGAATCATTCAGCAAATGAATTAATCTGTTTATTGATTACAGAACTTCATTGTCAGAAAACAAGTCGTCTTCATTTGTGTCATAGGTTATTTTTATCAGCTGATAGCTGACCACAGCAGTGTTAATTGTCTTTAGCATCATGCTTTGAAGGCATGGAATAATGCAACTTGTGAACAGGCAAAAAAGAATCAAAACATCCAGAATAGGTGTTCCAAGCTTCAACAGTAAATTCCACCATGGTCTGGAAGTGAGCCAAGAAAGAGTCAAAAGAATGTGATCCTTGCGTTCCACTTTCCACATAATGTTTAAGTTCTTCCAGTTCATGTAGAGTGTCAGGAATAGTTCCACCAGTTCCTGTTTCGTCAGACACAAAAGTGCAGCACGCTGGGCCAATGATTTTACAAACACCTCCCTGAGAGGCTGTGAGGAAGTCCAGTACAATGCAACATGGTTTTGCAGAACCATGTTTCTCAGTTCAGTCAGCTCTCTCACGGTGCCATTGGCCAGCTGGTGTGTGCTGTTGATGAGTTGCAGTAATCCATATCTGTTGATCTCAACGTGGTCCCAAATCTCACCTACTCCGACCCATGGAAACATGCCTTGCATAAAGTTTTCTCCCCTGCCCCAAATCTTGAATTCCCAAGGAACTCCAGTCTCTGTAGTGAGCCCTCCCCAGCTTTGACCTCTGGCATAACTGCACGCTTGGAGCGGGCAGCTAGAACGTGTTGTCCTTTCCTGATGAATGCAATCGGGCTGATTAGGGGGACCAAAGCACACAGTCCTCCCCAATATCGTGGCAAGACCATGTAAGCTCCATTTCCACACAAGAAGTACCAGTCTGCCATCACCTGTGAACCATAGTCTCCTGGCACTATGGCAATGCACAGTGTTGTCTCCTGTCATCCTCTCGTCCGATGTGTGATGTTAAAACTCCTTTTCTGAAGCAAGCTGTCACAGTCTGGGTTGTCCTCCTAGACTTTGCAGCCGGGGGTCGCCCTCTGAAACGGAAGTACGTCAGCATTAAATGAACAGTTCATAGATCCAAAAAGTCCTTTTGTGGCATCTCCTGTCCGAAGTAGAACGGAATAATCCTTTTTGCACCATTTGCGTCCCTTTGGCATTGGGATACTGAGTCGTGGTTATGTGCTCAGGCCATAGAGACACATCTGTTTGTCATCAGTGATGCTGCCTGGGTGCAGACCTGAGTTGTGTGTGGCAATTGGCAGCTGCGCACACACATAGCAGTTCACCTCGTTCTCCTCGTGGGCAGTCCTGTTCATCAGCTGCCACCACAGGTTGGTGCTGTAGTCATGTGGGTGGAAAGTAAGGTCACATCCTTCTCCAAACATCAGATATGCTGCAGTCACAGCGCAGTAGAAGATTCATCTGGCATATTGAGTCCCCATTGCTGCTCGGTGCGCACAGATGTCAGAACCCCCAAACTAAAGAGTGAGGATCTTAAGCGTTTCTTCACTGGCGTTGAGACAAACCACCCTAAAAAATGGAACCTCTTTGTAGCCAGAACTTTTCCTCTACTCCGGATTAGGGGTCTAACACTCTCTGCAGCTTGCAGTGACTGAGATGTATCCAGCTGGGTCTTTCAGCAATCTTTACAGCTGTTGGTGTTGTCATCAGCAGCAGCTGATGACAACACCATGATTGTTATCACCATGATTTTGTAGTAACACAGAAGTCATAAATCCGTTCTTGCAATCTACAGTTTGAACAAAGGTTTTTTCATAGTTGGGAAGAATCAAAGTTGTTGCCTACATTAGTGCTTGTTTTAGTTCAGTAAATCTTTTTTCAGCTTCTGGATTCCAAGTTATTTTTTCAGTCATGGTCATTGGAGTGCCATGAATCAAATCCTGCAAAGGTTGAGTTTTTTCAGCATAGTGTGGAATCCAGGCTCTGCAGTAATTGCAAAGTCTGAGAAATTACATCATTTGTTTTTTTAGTTTCTGGTTTAGGTGCTTCAGAAACTGTCTCTTTTCTCGCTTTTTGTATCTGCTTTCCCTCAGCAGAAAGTGTGTGTCCCAAATAGTTCACTTCTTCTCTGACCCACTGCAGCTTATCTTTGTTTACTTTTTTCCCTGTCTGACAGAGATGGTGCAGCAGAGCAAGTGAGTCTGCTCTGCATGCTTCCTCGCTTTCTTATGCTATTAACATGTCATCAACATATACCAATAGTTGACTTTTTTCTGATATTTGGAAATCAGATAAGCCGGCCATAATTGCCTCGCAAAATATGCTTGGGCTTTCCGCATAGCCTTGGGGTAATCTGGTATAGGTGTGTACCCCTGACCTGTAGGTGAATGCGAACCAGAACTGTGAATCTGGGTGTATGGGTACAGAGAAGAAAGTGTTGCTGAGATCGATTACTGTGAAGAATTTATTGCTCGGTTTAAGCGAGTTCAACAGTGTGTGTGGATCTGGCACATTTGGTGTTCTCGTTTGTACTGCTTCACTTACTGAACATAAATCCTGAATCATGCACCAGTTTTTTTTGCTTGCCTTTTGAACAGGAAAAATATGTGTGTTACAAGAATAATCTGAACAGGAATTCCTCCTTTTAACAAACCTTCAATTACTGGTTCAATCCTCTCTAGTGCTTCCGGTTTTAAAGGGTATTGTTAGATTGCTAGATTTTGCTTTAATTTGCACCAGAGGAATTGAGCCAAGTAATCCAACATCCGAGGGACCTTTTGTCCACAAATTTTCTGAAAGCTCAGCTAATTCAGCTTCCTCTTTTTCTGTCAGAAATATGTTTGTGTTCATGCACTCAAGTGCATGAACTTGAGCTGCACCTGTAACAACTTCACAAAGTGATTGTTTCCAGACGTCACAGCTGGGGCTGTAGCTCCAGCCGTCTTCACCATCCTTGAAATCAGTGGCTTCAGCAGCCATTTTAGTTCTGTTGCCCACATCTGCCCATGTGATATTGTGTGGCTTGAAAAGCGAAATGTGTGGGTTAGCAAGTAACTTATACAGTTCTGCTTGGCTACCGGAAGGAGCACAGTCACAGCTGGATAAGACCTTCGGTCTGTGAACATGTCAGTTACAGCCAGTGTCACAGGATTTGTTTCTAAAAACTTTTGCACATAATCATCCTGTGGATCGTCTAAGATGTTCATTTTTACATGCAACTGACTGTAGCTCATTTCTGTTTCAGGTGAGTCCAGCTGTCCTCAAGCTTCTTTTAGAAGCTTTCCTGGGATGTGAGGATTGTCACCTGGCTTTGGATCATATGAACAGTAGAGTTTTTCATCTTTTTGAACTGTGTACAGATCAGAATGTTTTAGTCTGACAGCTTTCATGCCACCTTGTACAGGGACTACTGCTATCCCTAATTTTGTCATTAGGTCTCTACCTAACAAGTTTACTGGACATTTAGGTGACATCACAACAGACGTTTTTACTTTAATTCCTGTTTCAGGATCTTTAAAAGATGTACTTTTTGACATATTTTCTCTATGTGTTTGTCCATCGGCAGATTTCACCCAAATGGACTCGTTTGTGGGGTTTACACCTTGTATTTCAGTTTTTAAAACTGTTCTGCATGCACCGGTGTCGCATAGAAATTCAACTTCTTCCCCACAAACAATCAGTGTGATGTAAGGTTTTTCTTTTAATGCATTTAACATATCCCAAGCTGCACATATGTCTACCATTTCATCAAATTGGTCTGGTGGTGTATTTTGTTTGGGTGTGGCAGAATCTAGTCATGCTGAGGAGTTAGGCCTTTGGTTTTTCTCCCATCTGCCACCCCTCTGGTGATCTGTTTTGTTTTCTGGGCAATGCCTTGCCCAGTGGCTGGATGGCCACAATTCCATCATCCATCTGGATGTTGTGGTTTTTGTGGGATATAGCTTCGGGGTTGTTGTTCATAACGACTTCCTCTGCCTCTGTTTCTCCCTCGGCCTCTCAAGGGGCCGTGGAAAAAGGCAGAGGTTTCTACTTCTCCAAAATCCTCCAGATGAAAAACATCTGAACCTGTTTTTGTTTTTTTGACTACTTTTTCTGCATGACGTGCCCACATCATCAGTTGTGGGACTGAGGCAGCGTCATATTCAACCAAGTGTTTTTTAATCCAGCCCTCAATTTCAGGGCGGAAACTCGACATTAAAGCGTTTTTTAGTTGTTGTTGATATACACTTTCTGGTCCTTCATCATAAGTGATTCCACTGTGAACTTTGAACTCCTTTCCGGACTTCCTCTAAAGTCTAGGGTCTAAAGACATATGTATGTTGTGTACCCTCCTCTCCAGCATTAGGGTTTGGTACCTGTATCATGGGGTACTCTTCAACATGTCCCCCACAAAAACCAGGATTATATGGGACCTTCTTTTTGGGATTTAATCTTAAACTGTAATGTGGTTGTTTAATTGGTGTATGTTCTGTTAGACTTATGTCTCCTGCATACGGAGGTAGATCTAAGCCTTCCAGTGAGGGTTACAGACTGCTTTGGGGCTCCTCACTGGTAGTAGCAGGTGTGCTCAGCTGACTGTCTGCTGAGGCTGTTGCTACGGGGATTGGGACAGACGAACCTGCTGAATTTGTTCTTTCCGGTCTGTTGCTGCTTTTAACCATAATTTAGCACATCTCAGCTCATCCTCCTTTTTAGCCGTTTTTATCCCCGTTTTTCTTGCTACACTACTCTCCAAAATTCCCACAATTGTTTGCCATTGATCAATTTTTAGCTTTCCATCTAT
The DNA here is from genome assembly GCF_904066995.2 of Poecilia reticulata. Taxonomy (NCBI): domain Eukaryota; kingdom Metazoa; phylum Chordata; class Actinopteri; order Cyprinodontiformes; family Poeciliidae; genus Poecilia; species Poecilia reticulata. Next base: position 832,351 of record NC_088839.1, read on the forward strand.
TTTATATTTCTTTCTCCATTTTTTTCATGTGTACAGTGCTACCAGGAAACCTGGACAGCTAAATTTTAGTGTCTCCATTAAAAGAATACTGACTACACAGGCCGGTGTGGTAAATTTGGTCTAGAACCAGCCTCCAAAGAAAACAATAAATATCACTGTATAGTTTTTTAACCAGCTATAAGGGGGCAGACTTGTAGACTTGTATCACCAGCACCTTTATTCAGATGGCAATTTGCAATGCAAAATATTATGCTTAGAGATTTTTTGAAAAGGACAATTTTAAGTGGCAATGCAGTACTTAATTTAGAATTCTTTTTATATTTATGAATGGAAATTGTGTACAGCAATGGCTTTATTTGTTTGAAGAGTATGTTGTAGTTCAGTACAAAATTGCGTATATGTGTGATAGGTATTTTCTCAAACGTGCATATAAAGAAGAACCACAGACAACGTATATGAGTTTTCAACCAAACTTCTGCAGAAGGAGAAGACACAGCGAACAGCTTCTCCAAGCTGCTCTCCATGTGTTCTGAAAACCTTCAGTTTGTTTGTCTCTTTTATTAGCAAGAAAGGGGTGGAAAGGGATGAAGGGGGTGAAACCCACATCCTATCTTCACAGTAGGATGTGGATTCAGAAACAAAGAAGGGAGACACAGAAACTAAATTAACACAGAGACAGGTTTACAGCTCAGGAGTATCCCAGGAAGATCTAAGTCACTATCTATAAGAACATGCTAACATAAAAGTACAAAGGTAAGAATGATAACAAACATAATAATTCTAACAATGTGGAAAAAATTTGGATGAATAATGGGTTAGTCTAATCCTGGTCCTTAGCCTTGTTAATTACTCTTGTTGGTCTTTTTGAAATTTTATTAGTGACTGTTGTAATTAATTGTTTTGTAATTAATTTCCCAAACCTCTCTGGAGTCATTTAAATAAGGTAAAACTGAAGTACAGCACAGGATGTTAGGCTGTTTCTGTGAATAGAAAGGTGTTTTGTATTGAAACTATGACAGACTCACTTCATAAACTGTGAACTGAAATAGTAAAACCCTGACTCATAATGTCCACTTTTCCAGAGTTGGACAAACATTCTTGTTTAAAGAAAATAGGCCAACAGCCACATAACATTCCGATAAAAATAAGGGTAATGAAAAATCTAAGTATGATTTTCAAATAAAGTTCAGGTTAATGACCAGTAAGAACTAGTCATTAACCTGAACTTCTACCTTGATAATAAACTGGTTTTAGGTTAATTAATCCTATGCATTTAGTAAAATGTTCTTCAAATGTCTGGAAATGCATAGTTTTGAGTAGATTATATTTTAATATCTGGGGGAACAGACCACATTAGGACTGTGTCAGTCCACAGCTCATTGTCTCTCATTATTGTTAGCAGATGTTGGCAAGCATGATGTAGTCTTGATATTCTGGTTCAAACTGAGTATATACACCTCTGAAAAAATAATCAGTTTGTCTGATTTTACTCTTTAGTCTGTATATATATATATATATATATATATATATATATATATATATATATATATATATATATATATATATATATATATGTTTGAATAAAATGAACATTGTTATTTTATTCTATGAATTACTGACAACATGTCTCTTAATTTTGTTTGTGAATGTATGTAAATAAGCAGTTAGATTTAGAAAACTGCACCAACAAATATTTTCTCATCCCTAAAGGTCCCATACCTAGAACTGCCCCTCTCTGGGCATCATATGGCCCGGACCACATAACCTTACATGGTGGTCAGAGTCAACTAAGGGTAACTAGAAATTCCAAAATAAACATACTTTCTAATTTCACCTCATTCATGGACTAAAGCTTAACTGATTTTATTCTGAAGTTGCTGTTTTTCTTATTCATGCAAGACGCACACATGATTGAACATAATCAGAAGAAGACTTTAGCCCTCAAAATGTAAGCTCAGGCTAAAAATAGAAAGGTAGATTCCGAATGTGGGATTTTCAACAAAAATTGGATGACTAATTATTTATTTACTGAAGTTGGAGATAAAGCCATGTGTTTAGTTTGTGGGGAGCAGATCGCCGTGTTTAAGGACTAATCTGAATCGGCATGACCAGACGAAACACGCGGAGAAATATAGAAGCTTGACTGTCGCCGAAAAAGCACGAAAATCAGAAGCTTTGTTAGCTAAACTGTGAATGCAGCAAGGCTTTTGTTTCTTTTCTTTTACCAAGCTCTACGCATCCTTAGATGCAGCAACCAAGACCAGCTTTGTGATATTCCACAAAATAGAAAAAAGCAAGCCATTCTCGGAAGGGAAGTTTGTGAAAGAGTGCTTGGTAGACTCTGCTATGAGGGGCCTTTTAGGACAAAATCTATGTTTTGTCTCTTACACACTACAAAAAACTCATGCACACTCAAAAAATTCTCAAATTGCATATACACACTACTAAAATGTCACACACGCCCACAAATATCTTTCTCGCACACATACACTGTACTAACATGTCGCACACGGACACAAATTTTATCTTTTTCGCACACATACACTATACTAACATCTCGCACACGCAAAATACTACAATTGCGCACACACAACTAAAATATCACACGCAAACAAATTTTTTATCTTAGTCACAAGACTAAGATTGCACATATAAACTAATAAAATATAGACCCATTATTTTGTATGTGAGAGACTCAATTTAGTATGTGTGAGGGATATTATTTGTATGTGTGAGAGGGATAAAATTTTTGTATGTGTGAGAGACTTAAGTTTTTTATGTGTGAGAGGTGTCACGGAAGAGGTGGGGCATAATTTGGAGGTCAGATCGCGCATTTGTTTTACCACAGTGAAGTTAGCTTCAAGATAGATATTGGAGCTCCAAGGTGTAAGCGGTGTTTAGCTCAAGGTTAATCCGATTTATGAACGCTAATTTTGGCCAGCCGCTCTTGCGAAAGAACGTTAAAGTACTGGCGTCTATAGCTGCCAGTAAGCTAAACTGCCAGTAGTTTACCGTTCTTTCGAAAGAATGGTAATCTACAGTTTTTCTGACAGAACAATAAAAAAAATGCTAGTAGCTACAGACACCAGGTGTTTTTTTTTTACCGTTCTTTCAGAAAAACGGTTAAAAAAAGCTGGCAGCCCCCCCTTGGGCTGCCACCTTATCGTGGTGGAGGGGTTTGAGTGTCCCAATGATCCTAGGAGCTATGCTGTCTGGGGCTTTATGCCCCTGGTAGGGTCACCCAAGGCAGACAGGTCCTAGGTGAGGAACCAGACAAAGTGCAGCCCGAAGACCCCTATGATGAATACAAATTTTGGACTGCGTTTTCCCTCGCCCGGAAGCGGGTCACCGGGGCCCCACTCTGGAGCCAGGCCTGGAGGTGGGGCACGATGGCGAGAGCCTGGTGGCCGGGCTTTTACCCACGGAGTCCGGCCGGGCTCAGCCCGAAGAGGAGACGTGGGTCCCCCTTCTGATGGGCTCACCACCTGTCCGAGGGGCCAAAGGGGTCGGGTGCATTGTGCTATGGGCGGCAGCCAAGGGAGGGGACCCTGGCGGTCTGATCCTCGGCTGCAGAAGCTGGCTCTTGGGACGTGGAACGTCACCTCTCTGGTGGGGAAGGAGCCGGAGCTAGTGTGCGAGGCTGAGAGGTTCCGGCTAGAAATAGTCGGCCTCACCTCGACGCATGGCTCTGGTTCTGGAACCAGTCTCCTTGAGAGGGCTGGACGTACTTCCACTCTGGAGTGGAAGTACGTCCACTCCAGAGTGAGAGGCGCCGGGCTGGAGTGGGCATACTTGTTGCCCCCCATTTGGGCGCCTGTACATTGGGGTTCACCCCGGTGAACGAGAGGGTAGCCTCCCTCCGCCTACGGGTGGGGGACGGGTTCTGACTGTTGTTTGTGCTTACGGGCCGAACGGCAGTTCAGATTACCCACCCTTCTTGGAGTCCTTAGAGGGGTACTGGAGAGTGCCCCTTCTGGGGACTCCCTTGTTCTACTGGGAGACTTCAACGCTCCCCCAAATGACAGTGAGACCTGGAGAGGCGTGGTTGGGAGGAACGGCCCCCCCGATCTGAACCCAAGCGGTGTTCTGTTGTTGGACTTCTGTGCTCGTCACAGATTGTCCATCACGAACACCATGTTCAGGCATAAGGGCGTCCATATGTGCACTTGGCACCAGGACGCCCTAGGCCGCAGTTCGATGATTGACTTTGTCATCGTCTCATCGGATTTGCGGCCGTATGTCTTGGACACTCGGGTGAAGAGAGGTGCGGAGCTGTCCACTGACCACTACCTGGTGGCGAGTTGGCTCCGGTGATGGGGGAGGAAGCCGGTCAGACCTGGCAGGCCCAAACGTGTAGTGAGGGTCTGCTGGGAACGTCTGGTGGAGTCCCCTGTGAGACGGAGCTTCAACTCTCATCTCCGGCAGAACTTCGAACACGTCCCGGGGGACGTGGGGGACATTTAGTCTGAGTGGACCATGTTCCATACCTCCATTGCCGAGGCGGCTTATCGGAGCTGCGGCCACAAGGTTGTTGGTGCCTGTTGCGGCGGCAACCCTCGAACCCGTTGGTGGACACCTTCGGTGAGGGATGCTGTCAAGCTGAAGAAGGAGTCCTATCGGGCGTTTTTGGCCTGTGGGACTCCAGACGCAGCTGATGGGTACCGGCGGGCGAAACGGCATGCGGCTCGAGTTGTCGCTGAGGCAAAAACTCGGGCGTGGGAGGAGTTTGGAAAGGCCATGGAGACAGACTTCCGTACGGCTTCGAGGCGATTCTGGTCCACCATCCGGCGTCTCAGGAGGGGGAAGCAGTGCAGCACCAACACTGTTTATAGTGGGGATGGTGCGCTGCTGACCTCAACTCGGGACGTTGTGGGTCGGTGGGCGGAATACTTCGAAGACCTCCTCAATCCCACCAACATGCCTTTTGTTGAAGAAGCTGAGCATGGGGACTCTGGGCTGGGCTCTCCAATCTATGGGGACGAGGTCGCCGAGGTGGTCAAAAAGCTCCTCGGTGGCAGGGCCCCGGGGGTGGATGAGATCCGCCCGGAGTTCCTTAAGGCTCTGTATGTTGCGGGGTTGTGTTGGCTAATGCGACTCCGCAATATCGCATGGACATCGGGAGCAGTTCCCCTGGACTGTCAGACTGGGGTGGTGGTCCCCCTGTTTAAAAAGGGGGACCGGAGGGTGTGCTCCAATTACAGGGGTATCACACTCTTAAGCCTCCCTGGTAAGGTCTATTCAGGGGTCCTGGAGAGGAGGGTCCGTCGGATAGTCGAACCTCGGATTCAGAAAGAGCAGTGTGGTTTTCCTCCTGGTCGTGGAACACTGGACCAGCTCTACACCCTCAGCAGGGTCCTGGAGGGTGCATGGGAGTTCGCCCAACCAGTCTACATGTGTTTTGTGGACTTGGAGAAGGCGTTCGACCGTGTCCCTCGGGGAAGCGGGCGCTGTACCGGTCCGTCGTGGTGAAGAGAGAGCTGAGCCAAAAAGCGAAGCTCTCGATTTACCAGTCGATCTACGTTCCCACCCTCATCTATGGTCATGAGCTTTGGGTCATGACCGAAAGAACAAGATCACGGGTACAAGCGGCCGAAATGGGTTTCCTCCGCAGGGTGGCTGGGCTCTCCCTTAGAGATAGGGTGAGAAGCTCGGTCATCCGGGAGGGACTCAGAGTAGAGCCGCTGCTCCTCCACGTCGAGAGGAGCCAGTTGAGGTGGCTCGGGCATCTGGTAAGGATGCCTCCTGGACGCCTCCTTGGTGAGGTGTTCCGGGCACGTCCCACCGGGAGGAGGCCTCGGGGAAGAACCAGGACACGCTGGAGGGATTACGTCTCTCGGCTGGCCTGGGAACGCCTTGGGATTCCCCTGGAGGAGCTGGAAGAAGTGGCTGGGGAGAGGGAAGTCTGGGCCTCCCTTCTGAAGCTGCTGCCCCCGCGACCCGACCCCGGATAAGCGGAAGAAAATGGATGGATGGATGGATGGATGGTTAAAAAAAAAATTTAAAAAAAAGCTGGCATCTGTAGATACATTTACCTTTTCAATCCTGTAATTACCTTTTAAAGTGGTGTACTGTAAGTAAATACTATAATGACGCCAACACACCGCAGATGTAGTACCGCCAACAGAGTTTATAAGAAATAAGAGCAAGCTGCTATTCCTTAAGCTGCAGCTCGCGCCTCTAACAAATCGTTACACTCAACTGAATAGCTTCACTGCTAACACACACTGAACTCTCCGCTCTTCCGGTGTTCTGTCAGATCAGCATCAGTCCTTGTCCTCCCGCTCCCCTGATCCCTCGCCAGCATGACAGGTCCATCACATGTGAGTGGAAGTCAGCAGAGTCAGACAGGGGAAACCCATAACATTCTACACATAAGAGTGATCACAATGCAATTTATAACAAATACACATAATCATATGGACCCCAGCAGAACTAACATACAGAATCAATAAAATACTACGGTGGCCGACAGGTGCAAAGGCAGAGCAAACACGAGAAAAACAAATACAACAAAGAAAATACGCAAACAAAAAAGAGATGCAAAAAATATATAAAAATAAGTGTTCCACTAGAGCTGTGTGTCCCTATTCAGGGTCTGCATCCTTCCAAGCTTATTCTTTCATGGGTGGGTTTGAGAAACGACCCGGTCTACGGAAGAGGGGTCCTGTTAAGGCACACAGCATTGCAGAGAAGCGGTAGCCTCCAGCTAGCTGCCTAGCCTCCACATCGGCGTTATGTTGCTTAGCAGCCGTGACACAACAAGATTTAAACAATTTTTGTAGGCAAATAATGTAGGTATATAAATCTCACATTTCTGCTCAGTTCATCAGTGCATCACCTAACTGCAATATTTGTCAGACGTTTTCGGAGACATCTGCTCCCGCTGTATTAACACCCAGCTCCCCTCGCCTGCTGCCAGCTGGTCCAGGTTTAGTGTACCACGGGAGAACACCTGACTCATTTAGGCTTTCCCAAGTGACAGTTAAACACAGTGTGGCTGCCATCAATTTTATGATTTTAAGTTGATGTAAATATTTATGTTTATAAGTTGTGAAAAGGTTACCAGAGTGGAACCAATGTTTAATTTGTTGTTTCATTTAGGTACATATTTTTAGTTACACACCACACACTGCAGAGGGCAGCATGTTTTTCTTCTTTTCTTTGTTGGAGAGATTTGGTGAGGCACCGAGGCTCGTGTTACAAGAAGCTACACGAAGTTTACTAACCCTTTCAGGTTGAAGCGGCCAATGAGGTACTCGTTTTGTATTTTAGTTTTGTTTGTAAATGGATTGTCTTTCTTTATGTAAATGTATTTTATCTTTTGTACAGTTCTCACGGCGAAGTTATTAAATGCCAGTAACCAACCAAGAACGCCTTGTGTCCGTTTTCTGCCTGGAGGGATTTATACACAGATATTAAGTCAGGTAACATATAGTTGTACTATTTTTGGTTCACTCAAATATTTAATATATTCCTGAGCAAATCAGTTTGACTGATTAAAAGTTAAGCCTAAAAACACAACAGTTTGATTAAACTGTATTGTCTTACCTGATATTTGGAGAGTATATGAAAAGGGATACTTTGCTTACATTCCTTGTGTAAATGTGCTATGTTTGAACACTTTAGAATCAGACTAAGATTTTTTTTAATATGCAACAGTCTTTATTACAAAAAGTGAAGAGTAATAGAGAAATCAGGAGAAAAAAAAACATACTTCGAGTCTGTTTTTTTTTCTTTCGCGTTATGTGATTCACGTTGTCACGGTTGCTAAGCAACATAACGCCATGGTAGAGGCTAAGCAGCTAGCTGAAAGCTACATCTTCTCTCTTCTGGTCGTCAAGGACCCAAAGATGCAAAACCTGACTTTGGACAAAGCTGTTCTTTGTTCGACTCCCCCTAGTGGTCTGGATCACTTCTGTTTTCAGCATTTTTTGTTTGCATCTCTTTGTTGTTGCATGTGTTTTTCTCGTCTTTGCTGGGTGTTTGTACCTGTTGGCCACCATAAAATACAGTGGTGAAAGTAAATATACCTTCAAATACTAATAATCAGTAGGTTCCAGTATTTTTACTGTAAATTTAGTTTTACTGCTGCATTCACTTCAAGAGTAAGCTACTGCAAAGAAAGCTGTAATGGTACTTTTTAAAGTACAGTCTTAGTTTTACGATAGAACATTAATACCTAACCCAGTATAAGCTTCTTAGAAGTGCTACAATTGGTGTGGTTCTAAAATGCATAATCTGCATAATCAGAACTTCACATAACACAGAAGAGGATGTGATAAGTAACCGTCAGAACAGAATTTTTATTTAAAGGCGCCACTATGCCTCAAACCACATATATTTCCAGTATATTGAAACATTCAAAACGAATAATACAAAACCATTCCTCAGAGAACTGGTAAAAAATAGGCCTTCAAAGTCAATATATAGTTTCACCAACACTGGAATAAAAATTGAAGACTTTCAGTTTACAGCGACATATTTTCTACAATCTTATGAACATAAAAACACAGTGCTTAAAGAAATATCCATGGTTTGGTTATCACTAAGCAAATCAATGATAAGGACTTCCAAAATCTAAAATTCAACATGGATTAAATGATGTGGAATTCTAGTATTTACAGGGTTTTAAAATGTGAACTATTAATGGTTTTCAATAGTCCAAGTGGCACTTACTTTATTAGATGCAGATAAAGGCACCATCCAACATGGAAAAAGAAAAGACAATACAATTTAGATCCTAAATAATATGGAAGCAGAAATATTTCAAAGAAAAGAAAAGGACAACAACTAACCTGAATGACATGCCACTCAAAGTCCATCAGGTTTTTGATGAGGGTGGAAACCTGAACATTGTCACTTTTTCTTTTGAATGGTCTTTCCTGTCTTTTTGGATACCATCTTCCCATGACCGGCTTTTGTGCCCCTTTCTGAGTTGATCCCAATGAAGCGACTAAAAAACAAAAATCAAAAATGGGAAAATTCCTGAGAATATAAATAGTGTGGCATTCTGAATACAGCTGGTACAATATATAAATAAAGCTGTTTTTAATTACGTAAAGAGAAAACATCACCACCTTTGTCAAATGTTAATCATAACTTGCTTTAAAACCATGTGATTGTAAAAAAAATTATAGGAATGGTTTTACCATTGAATGAACCAACGTTTTGGCTGCCTCATTGGAGGCTGAAGATGAGGCCATGCTGTCTCAAAGACAACATGGCCTTCAATGCTCACCATGCAGAAAACTGCTTGCCACAGGGACTGTAATAAACAAAGTCCTTAATTGGAAGAACATAAAACAAATCCTCTTATTGATACAGTATGCATTTAAATGATCATCATAATAAAGAGTGTCCACTCTGCCAGGTAAAGTAAAAGCAAGGATCCTCAATTGTCATGCAAGTCACATCAATGTTGAAAACTGTAGGCTGGATTAATTTACAGAAGTTGTAGAGGAACTTGCACTGAAGGAGAAGTGAACTTTCAAAGTTCATCAAAAGCTACCTTGGATGATCTTGTGATCACTGATGGTGAAGTGTCTTTGGTGCTGCTCTTGTTTTCATCAACATGCAGGAGGAAGGGCTGTCGTGGTTGCACGGCAATGAGGAAGGCTTCAACACTGGCTTGCATCTTTGACATAATGATAAGAAGACGAATAATAAAAATTATTAAATATATTTAGTAGCACAGCTACATTCAGATAGCAAACAAAGTCAATGAGAAAGTGCTTCTACAAATAAGTAGGATAATTAGAATAACCACGTACCTGCACATATCTGAAAACATGGTCCACAATTTGACATGAGCCGTTTTGGATTCTTCTTGTGGCCTGTGGATGTAGGACAAAGCACATGAACCAACAGAAGAATGCCTGGTTTTCCCAGCCGGGAGTAACAACAGGATAAATAACAGACACATTAGGATAGGAAATAAAGATTTTAAAGAGAAGTGAGCAAAACTAACCAGACCCACCTGTGTGTGTGCGTGTGCATGTGTGTGTCACCATCACAGTCATTCAAAATACTTTGTCCATCCTGTTTACACTGGAGAGCATTTTTCACCACCTACAACATAAAGCATAAAAATGTCAGAAACAATTACCATGAACACAACTCAGACATTAGGCATTATAGAAATTAGTCAGCTTATAGAAACATTCTGGAGAGGATTTCTTCTGCCAACCTGTCAGAAGAAATGTGTTGCATCATAACAGGCTTCAGTCACCAACATGACGTACTAATGAAGAAAAAAAGAGTCAGCCAATATTTCATTGTTTATTATCATTATTATTTATAGAGACGAAAACATTTTTGCTTAGCTTTGATCGCATAGATCAAACCACCGGTCCAGCACAGCCACTCTCCCCATTATGCCGTCTATAGCCGAAAACATCAAGAAAACGATTCCGCAGCTAAATACTGTTAACTCAAGCTGGCTTTCTGACAGTTTTAATGTTCATTTAACCACCCGAGACCCCGTGCTACGCCTGCTTGGCTAGCTTTAGCTGCTAACAGAAAAATAAAATAAACCAAGGGTGCTCACGTCCAGTCCTCGAGAGCTACCGTCCTGCAACTTTTCGATGCATCTTTACTCCAACAGATCTGCTAACCAGCCTTTCATTTGATTCAGGTGTGTTAATTGGCATGGGGAAGCATCTGAAAGTTGCAGGATAGCAGCTCTCAAGGATTGGATTTGAGCACCCCTGTACTGAACAGTCGCACCGCAATATCCAAACAAATAAACTTACATTAAGCATACGTTGATACTCTTGCGCAAACTGAAAGTTAATGCATTCATAAAAAATAATCAAAATCAAAAATATGATGGTCTTAACATGGAACTTACCTTGTTGTTGTTTTTTGTTTTGTTTTTGTTTTTTAAATAGATCTTTATTGAGATACAGAATACATAACAATATAAACGCAGCATGCATTGTGGCATAATGTCCGCCAGGGAGTTATAAACATTGAGACAATACATCACCATTACATTACATTGCATAAATACATTACATTACATTCTTTCTTTAATACATTAAAGAAAGAACCAAAAGAGCATGTTTTAATAGCTTTGGGGAACTTACCTTGTTATGATAAGCTCCAGACAAGACGCCACACTGCTGTCTCCCGGACAAACACGTGACGTCACAGATACATTGCGATTGTGGGAGCAACTCTTTTGTCAAACACCATCTCTTTACAGAAACTGACAAACCGATCTTTGAATTTGACTAAACAAGTGTTTAATTAACATTGTTTTTTTAACATATAACACCAACACTGGTATTCTAAGATGATGGTATTTCTATGATAAAAAAAGAAATAAATAATTATGTGATCGGTATCGGTGATCGGTATCTGTATCGGCAGGAAAAAACCTGATCGGCACATCTCCACTTAAGTATTTTTAAAAGCCAGTACTTTTTTCCTTTTACTTAAGTAAAATGTTAATGTGGTACTTTTACTTTTACTTGAGTACATTTTTGTCTGTGTATTTGTACTTTTACATTTTTTGAGTACTTTCTCCACCACTGGAACTCTGACGCTTTATCTGGAAGCCTTTTTCTCAAAATCACAGTGACAGTTCAATATGCTGTTTCTTGCTTAATGTTTGGAGCACAAAGACAATGTTGAGATGTCTTTAAAATGATCAGAACCTTTACATACCTTTCCAATAGTATATGAAACTCAAATGTGTTTTGGATTGAATGTGATAGAAAATATTCACTAATATGAGCCACAAATTGTAGAAATGTTAACATTTTGTCTAACATTGTTTTGAGAAATTTTTGAATAAATTACATTTTTTGGAAGGCAACCTCACTTTTTCATTGAGGTTGCCAATGAAACCTCAATGGCCACTTGTCAAAACAAGTGGGCAAGACTTGTTATGACAAGTCTTGCCCACATTGTCAAAACAATGACAACTGCTTAATGCTTTTTGATATAAATACAATAAATATTAGAGCTGTGCCGATTGATCGGCCGATTTCTGTGAAAAAATGTATGATCGGTGATCGCCGATCACAGTCTCTTGTTGCCAATCACAGAAACCGATCACCTGCATCTCATTTTGCAGCCTGCCTGTGCAGCTTGTCTCCTCTTTCCTTCACACTGCGCAAACACGCAGCAACAAATCCTAAGCGATGTGGAACTATAACGCACGAGTGGCTGGGGAAGTTTGCATGTTGTGGTGGAAGATTGAAGCATGTGGGGTGAAGCACGTCAAAATGCATCAACACGACGAATCTAATATGGCATAAAAACAATGCCATACTTGAGGAGTTTGGCTATATCGAGGCTCACTGCAGTAAAAAGATATGGAGGATCAGACAGCAAGTAAAGCTGCGCACAGCTACAAACTCTCACCCGGATTAGCATGACGGTCAGAAAGCTAAACAAATAACCCGCAAAATTATTTAAGTCTTCAAGCTGCGATGTAAGACGCTGGTTCTGCTCTCGCTATTGAACCGCTGCTCCGCGTTGCAGGTAGTAATATTTCACAGACGGAGCCGCTTCTGCTCCACATGGTAGTGACTCTCACACCGAACCTCTGCTTAAAGCTGCAGCATCTAACTTAAAAAAATACATTTTACATAATGCCTGTTTTTTTCTTGGAAAAAGTTATTAAAAATGGTTCCATCTTCCACATAATGTAACCGGTAGTGCTTTTGATTAAAAAAATAATAATTATGCGATCGGTATCGGTGATCGGCTCTCATGGGTGATCGGAATCGGTATCGGCAGAAAAAAACCTGATCGGCACATCTCTAATAAATATTATGCAGAATTGGGTTCAGCCTTTTCCACAATATTTTCTGTTCATTAATTAAATTTTTTCCCAAGGAAAAAATTATTGCTGCTTTATGTAACAGAGAGAAAAGCTTGTGTGTGTCTTTGTGTTAGTCTTGATCAAATGATTGTAGTGATGGTTGTATGTGTTTATGAGATTTTTGATCGATGCGTTTGTTTGGAGCCACCTAATGGTGTGATGAGTGACTGCATACAATGGGTCCTTCAGGCAATCTCGCGGCTTCCCCCACCAGAATTCTGAGGAGTGCTGGTGGAGGTAGGTACGAGAAAGGCAGCTCTTCACTTCTTTTTTTACTTACGGCCATATTTTTCTAGTTCAACAATTAATGAAATACTGTAAGAATATTTAGCATCTACAAATATAATTTGTAAAGTTTTCTCGTGGTTGGGCTGGAAAAATGTGACCCTCTGAGTGGGAGCTGCGCTGGTTGGTGTTCGTGGCTGACCACTCAGTCACGGAGCTAACTGTGTCTTTTATTTTTCAGCCTGTCGGACCACGTGGGTGCAGTCAGTCACATTGTGAGGAGTTGTTCGTTCTTTGTTGTGCTAGGTGGGTTCAAACTGTGAATTTGTTGATTGATATATATTAGGGCTGTAGTGATACAATAATCTCACGATACAATACAATATATGCAATATATATCGTATTGCTCACAATACAATATATATTGCAATATTCATCAAACGATACAATTCAATACACCTTTGCAATTTTCTTAAAGATTTTAGAGGGACAGAGTGATTTTGGTGACATTTTGTGACTGTTATAGAGTTGGATTGAATTAATTTAACTGAAAACTGATTAAAAGCTCCAACTACACAATACCTGGCTGAGGTTGGACATGGACACAGACTTAAAGTTGACAGCTGGACAAAATGAATCGAAGTGGTGAGAAAACATGTTTCTTTTAATTGAAACAGTACAAACTGTAGCTTACATGCATTTGTAAAGTAAATAAAGTGCACCAAGTACCCTGCTCTGAATAGTTTGATACCTTTTTAACCTTGACACTTAACATCTGAAGGAATCACTCCAAGCCTGATGACCTAATCACTCTCCCGGCGAAGCAAGCAGTGAGTGAGCAAGGTGACAGTTGGATGTTACGATACTTGCGGATGAATATCGATTTTTTTTTCTAGGAAAGAAAATATCGAGTATAGTTATTGCGCAACTCCTCCCTCCCCTTCTCTCTCACTCTACTTCCCCTTCTCAGAGGAGGAATATGTGCAGCCAGCTCTCCATCTAACGGGTAATGTGAGTTTTCTAAATCTGATGGGATTTTACCCTGTCCAGAACTGAGTAAACTCTGTTTAAGCTGGCATCGAGAAAGACTAGCCTGGTTTCTAACGACCTCCACCTCCAGATTTCCCACCCTTCTTCACCCTGTGAATTAGCCAGATTGAGCTGCCTGCAATCAACTAGTTTCACAGAGCACACCTGTTAACGGTCGCTCTCTCTTTTTTACAACGTGCACTTGTTACTGAACCAGGTTGGTTTTAGTGACTCGGGCGAGTCCCAAGGGTGTTGTTTTAGTTTTGGCTAAAAGCAACCTATAAAACATTTTCTACTTTTTCCTCCCAAAATCAAACTTCATAGCTATTTTATGACCATCAAAGAACTTTAAGGTGACTCATTAATTGAATGTCCACAACATCTTTTGGATTTTCTTAATGCTAATTATTTTATTAGTAAGGCAATTTTGCAAGGGTCAGTACAGCTTAATTCAGTAGTAGAAATAATCAAATAAGTATAATCTAGCCTATCTTTCCCTAATGCTGACACTGAGAACTAAAAAAGGGAAACTTTGAGAGAGACGGACAGAGTTTGGCATTTTGAACCCGAGAACTGGCCTGATGATGAAGAAGGTGTTGCAGCAGCAGGAGGCTCCCAGTACAGGAAGAGTATTGACTTAGAGCGGCAGGTCTTGGGCCTCAGGGTGACTTCCTCATGCGCATAGCGGTCCTCAGCTTCTTGTCTTGCAGCTCTGTAGCTCCCTTCTACTCGCCTCACGATCTTCCTGGTCCCACGGAAGGAACACACCAGTTCTTCCTCTTTGCCTTTGTCTTTATCTTTGTCTTTATCTTCATCTTTGCCTTGGTCTTTGTCTTTGGGGGTCTAAACCCAGCTGTTGAGAGAAGTGCAATTTGAAGCCACATGTTGCGGGGTTAACGGGTTGGTCCCCATGTGCAGAACAGTCTTCGGCTCTGTGGCCCCGGCTCTTCTTCAGCTGCAGAGTTCTTTGTCCATCTCGATCTTGGCTCGAAGCTGCCTGAAGGATCCAACCAAAGATTCCTCTTTTGCACCCACCTTATAAAGGGTTTATCCACCTTTTGGTGTGTTTGCATTGGCTAGCTTTGTTGCTGTGCCTGTTTCATTGGCTGACTGCTTGGACAGATGATCTCATATCCATCACTTTGGAGGCCTCATGACCTAATGTCTGTTCTAATGTCCCCGAGTTGCTCAATAGTCCTCCTACGCCTGTTGTTTGCCCAACCTTTTCTTAGGAAAGTTGAAGTTTAGCAATAAGGCCTTGGTCACCTCCGCTCTCAGTTCCTTTTTTCCCCTGACCTACACCTACCATCTACCTCTGACACAACATCAGTGACCTTTAATTACAGTTACAACATTTTACACCATTTCAAGTTCAATGTCAAAATCACATTTATAACCTTTTAGTTTCTCTGATTTAACATTCATTTATAATGTTATAATAACCATAACGTATTAGTTACTCTTATTATAATCATAATGTGAGTTAATACAGACATGTCTGAAAAGAAACCAAAAATATCCATTATTCTAATTATCTGATACCATGTTACAGTTAATTGTTTCTCCTTTAAATACTTCCACAAGTGTAAGAGTAAGTGTAAATATTCTTATAATCAAAGCAACATCAACCACTGGTTAAACCAATATTAATTATTGGCCCAATTATAAGTCATTATTTTAAGTATTTTACTCTGGGTTTGATCTAATTACTCAATGTTTAGATTTTATTCTTTAAACCTTTAATGTTTTGAAATAAGGAATGGTCTGAACTATTTTTATACTGATGCAAAATGGAAACTTCCCCTTTCTTCAGGAAACCAGCTCTTCCTGTTTCATGACTCTCTTTCTGCCTGACTATGATTTTTTATGATTAAATAGAAAAAAGTAGAATTAAAGCTAAGTTTGCAGGACACAATAACAACAAACACAACCAGATTAATTTTATTACCGGTCTTGATGTCACCTGTGTAATTAATTTTAAGGTAATTTTATTTATTATTACTATTAAACTAAAATCTCCAGCATGGGGAAGTGGGATGAGCTCGACTTTTCTCGACAATTATATATATATATATATATATATATATATATATATATATATATATATATATATATATGTATACAGCTAACCGAAGCTAGCCTGTAATAACTATAAGCTAACTGGAAGCCGGTAAGCAGTGGAAATCTGGAAGGTAACTCGTAAGCAGTGAGAATGAGAATGGGACCCAGAAAGACTCAAGCTTCAGAGGATCTTGATGACATTAAAAAATCCCTGGATTTTCTTTCGGAGGAAGTGACAGCTATACGGCTGCATCAAAACAACATTTTGGACTTAGTGAAAGAAGTGAAGTCGTTGAGACTTTCTAATGAGGAAAAGGATAAACGAATCACTGCATTGGAGAATCAAGTGGCCGATTTGGAGCAATACAGTAAGATAAATGATGTGATCATCACTGGACTTAGAGTTAAGCCCTGTTCGTATGCCAGCGCAGTGGCTGCACCTAGTACGGTTGGTGAACCATTGGTCGAAGTGCTTGACTCCACAGAGAAACAGGTGACTTCTTTCCTCCGGACCAAGGGAATAGAGGTGGACTGTGACACTGTGGAAGCATGCCACCCGCTTCCGAGAAGAGGAAAAGATGATAAATCTGCCATCATCATGAGATTCACAAAGAGGAAATACAAGTTTGCTCTGTTAAAACAAGGCAGATTGCTGAAAGGATCTGATGTATTTATTAATGAGCACTTGACCAAGAAGAATGCCGACCTCGCCAGAAAGGCTCGGTTTCTGAGAAAACAAGGAAGGATCCAATCAACATGGACAACAAATTGTAAGGTTTTTGTTAAACTTAATGGAACTCCAGAGGAGGCAAAGGTTCTGGTTGTTCGGGACATCGCTGACCTGGATAGGTACAACTGAATGCTTTGCGTTATATCTGGGATCTCAGGTGATTGCACATGACACTCAATCACCATGTCTCAGTTAAACTGATGTTGTCCTCAACATCTATGGACACAACATTAACACCTTTAACTACAGCTGATTACCCAGAACTGAAAACTTTTGACTACACTGAATATAAGAGTCAGGACAAGGAAAAGGATTTGGACCCAGAAAACCACTTTTTTAATAACATTGGGAATAACTGTTGCTACTACTCGACTCAACAATACAAAACAGTTAATGCAGACAATAAATTCTCCATAATACATATGATGACACTAACCAGATGAAAAACATTTAAAGTGTAATTAAACAATGAAGGTGAAAAGTACATTTTATGAAACAGATCACACTTTCATAAATATTGTATTTAACATATTTCAGGTAAGTAAACATGTAATGAAATAGATTCAGTCCTAGAATTTTATGGAATTGAACATTACAGGTTACAAATGTTCTTTTCATCTGAGGTAATATGTTTTATGAACTTTAAAAATATATATTTTTTAAATTTAAATTGGGTCAAAAATAAAAAAGGGGTCAAAATGGAATAAAAATATGCCTCATCTATAGTTTAGTAGAATAATTTCAGATTTTGAGTTAATAGGTCACATGACACTAAAAAAATGGCTTAAAAAAAAAAATATATATATATATATATATATATATATATATATATATATATATATAAAGTGTTCAAATGTAATAAAGATGAGTGTGCCTCATTTATACAGTCTAGTATAACGATTTCACACAGATTTTGATTTAATGGGGGACACGATTTGGAAGCTATTGGAAGAAAACATTTAATATTTAAAATATTGAATATGAAATATGACAAACATTTTATAGGGGATAGTGTGCCTCGTTTAATAGCATGAATTACCACTTTTTTGTATTAGTTGGTCCCAGGGGTGAAAGTAGTTTTAAATTCTTGGGGGTACTACAAAAAATTTATCTATTATATATATATATATATATATATATATATATATATATATATATATATATATATATATATATATATATATATATATATATATGTGTGTGTGTGTGTATATATATAAAAGCTGGGTAGCTCTTGAATTGCTACAAAATAAAGCTGTATTTCCTCCTTCAGCCCACTGGCTGCAATGCCATGAGACCTAAATTCTGAACATCATGGCATGGAGTGCATCCCAGTTTTCCATGTCTGGCATATAACCATTAATTTTAGCTTTTAAAATTGTTATATTGATCCTGTGTCCAGACAGAGGGATAATAGCCTAGCATCTTGACCTGTTTGTTCTGAAGCTTGAAGATGAAGCTTTCACTTCATCTTCCCATGGCGCTTCCCCATTCTGACTTTCATACTGATAGGTGGAACCACAGTGCTATGGTTAAGTTAAAAGCACATCTTCTGAAGTTGGGATATTTTTCCTCCAACAGGTTCCAGAGGAATCACCTCAAATCAGATGTTGGACTGGATTTTATTTCAATGTAATTTATGAATGTTACAGCCTCATTTTCAACAGGGGAGCTATAAAGGTTAGAAAAGGTTATTATTTTGGATAAAATCTCATCAACATCAATATTTCCACTAAATAAGAGGCAAAAAAAGTGTTTGATACAGGAAAAGCCTCTCAGACTGAGCACGACAACATTTTTTTTATATTTGACAATTCATTTAATTTCACGGGGCTGCACAGTGGCGCAGTTGGTAGAGCTGTTGCCTTGCAGCAAGAAGGTTCTGGGTTCGATTCCCGGCCTGTGGTCTCTCTGCATGGAGTTTGCATGCAGAAAGTGCGTGGGTTTTCTCCGGGTACTCCGGTTTCCTCCCACAGTCCAAAAACATGACTGTCAGGTTAATTGGCCTCTCCAAATTGCCCCTAGGTGTGTGTGTCCTGTGTGTCTCTGTGTTGCCCTGCGACAGACTGGCGACTTGTCCAGGGTGTACCCCGCCTCTCGCCCGAAACGTTGGCTGGAGATGGGCACCAGCACCCCTCCCAAGCCCACTGAGGGAAAAAGGGTGCAAGAAAATGGATGGATTTAATTTCACATAATTATCGCGGCACACCCGTTGCCATGGCAACCTCCTGCGCTCCACAAGCCGACCAGAGATTATGTTAAAAACATTCAGTCCGTTACGATATTAGGTTTGCAGGCTTGATATTTATTTTGCGATTATTAATAAGCGCTTCCCTTAACAGCGGTGGTTGATTAGTTAATTTTAAACTCCTGCTCTGTTTGTTATTTTGGTAATGGAACCGAAACGCACAGAATTGCGCAACACCTTGTTGAAACAATAATCACTGAGATTATTATTGTTGTTGGGTCATTAATTTGCACATGTTTTGTTGTTTTTTTGTTGTTATTCTTTAATAAAGTTACTAACATTTTAAGCGAGTCAGAGTCACATTTTCGTCACTAAGAATTAAAAGTTTAAACTCAATAATTATCATTAATTAAGGTTAAAGGTTTTGGACACATTTTCTCACTTTCTTACATTGAAGATTCTCCAGGCAGACAGATAAACAGTGAGTGGATAGGAACTACACTGAAAGAAATAACTCTTTGGATTAACATAAAAAAATCATGGAAAGATTTTCCACCTGATTACTTTGCTTTATTTCAGCACTATGCAATTCTGTTACTCCAATTTAAAGGAAATGTGTTGGTTCAACTTAATTTATTAAGGTTATTCCAATTTAAAGCAAATTTGTTGGTTCAACTTAATTTATTAAGGTTATTCCAATTTAAAGCCAATGTGTTGGCTCAACTTAACTTTTGTGGTTGATTCAACTTATTTACTTCAGTTGGACCCAATGTAATAGAGCCAGCCCAACTAATTTTACAGTGATAACTTCACACTACTTAATTAAGTTGATCCAACTCATGAAAATTAAGTTAGCTGAACAAACATGCTTCATGCTGAAAGAAAGCTATATAATCATGTGGAAAATCTTTCCATGATTGAATTATGTTAGTTTAAAGACATTTTATTAAGTGCTATTAAATTAAGTGTTTTAAGACCACACTGAAAGAAGAAAAAGAAAAAACACTCAACAATTAGAAAAAGTACCACATGAACTGTATTTTCAAAATTGTTATCCATTTTCTTTTTACACAGCACAACAAACAACTGAGTTGAAAGTTTAAATAAACAATGAAAAGGTCAGTTTTGCTTTTTCCAGAAAAAAACTGGGCTGTGTTGATCACTGTTTAGCATAGAACACATTCTTAACAACAAAAAAAGTCAGTAAATTAGCTCAACTTTGCGAACTGTGACAATTAAAATTTAGTTTTCGACTGCAGTCTTTGGAAAAAAATTTAGATACATTGCCCAAGTTGTTCATCACTTCCACCCCCTCCAGGACAATCCCAACATTCTCATTGGCATCGCCAGGCTCTGCACTCTCCGGTCAAATAACGAAGATTCCACAGACAGTCTCGGCTACGGCCATCTGTGCACCTTGATCAACGTCCTATGGGGACACGGGTGGGGTATTGGGGGGGAGAGAGATTTCACATCTCATTAAATTAAAAAAATACTTTACACTTGTTTGGCTGACTCACCAACAACTAAGGTCCATCAAGGACTTGTCTGTGTTAATTGTGAGTCCAGTGGTAAGATTTTCCATTTAGAAAAGGTACCATATTTTCTGCACCATAAGATGCGCCTAAAAACCTTACATTTTCACAAAAATCGTCTTATAATCCAGTGCACCTTGTGGGGTGGAAAATATGGTATATTGTCTCATTATATGGAAAATCATGAAGAGAAGGGATGAATCCCAAATAGGCCCCATATTCTGTGGCAAGTTCTCCTCAATTGAAATGACAGTCTGAGGATCCACCACATAGACTGTCATTCCAAACCAGTCATACTTATGTGCAAGTACAAAGCCCCGACTCTGTACACAAACCAAACATCTTATACATGAAGAACCTGTCTTGTTTTCTGGATGGAGGAAATGTCATGACTATGTGTGGTAGTTATTTCCAAAAAGATTAGTACTAACATCTTAGGTAAAGTTACTTTATATTTTTGGCTGCGTATGAAACAGTGCTGTTAGAAAAAAAGGCTCAATAAAACAGGCCAAAGATCTTTTTGTAGAGTTTAACATTTTATTTAAACTTCTAACTGAATCTGTCACCTAAGAAATATTTATGTCTGGAACAAGGGTGCAGTATAGGGGGATATACTCTGAAATCTGAAAAATCAACTTCTTCTGCTTTCTCCCAGTGCTAGAAAAAACCAGTCAGAGGCAGGAGAGTTTTAGTGCTGTCAATCACAATCTCATATTGCTGCTCATCCTTCTTCCCCCTTGCTCTGTACTATTCTGTAGCTAGCATAGGTCTGATAGCAGCTCATATCTACTAGACAGAGAAAGACAACACTCCTTACAGTTCCACATCCCCACGCAAATAACGACAAATAAAACAGACTTGCCAAATACAAGTTTAGCTGAACCGTAGCTTTATAAGCGCTCTAACACTAGATTCAGTAATTTTAGATCTGGCAAAACTCACCATTAGCCACTGAACTCTAATACTTGATGGCCCTTCACCAGTGCTTATGTAGGTGGATAACAGACAGGTGATGTTCTGAAAGAGATCAGATAAATTTACAAATATTAAAAAATGCAATTCACTCTGAGCAGTGTTGTATCTGAACATTCAAACTTTTGGCCAAGTCTCTTGAATGCATCATGAATCAATCAATCAAATTTTATTTGTATAGCACATTTCAGCAGCAAGGCATTTCAAAGTGCTTTACATAATTAAAAACAGAACACAGAGTCATGCAACATTGAATAAACAGTGAAACAGATAAAAAGTAAAGGTAAAAACATTAGAGGCATTAAAACCCCCACTAACCCTAATTTAGCTAGAAACTTACAAACATGATTTGTATTTTGGGTTCTTGTTAATAGCTGCCCTGATAATAATGTCAAAATGTTTGGGTGCTGAATAATGTATTCAGTTTTGTATGGCTTCATTGGTATCTACAAGTTCAATGACATATTTATATAATATAATGTTATTTTCACTCTGGCTAAAGCTCCTCACATTTGGAAGGATTGTATTAGGACATTGATATAAACTACAATAAGTACAATAATGTGTGGAGTGAGCAGAAATAAAGAGACTTTGTTCACTGAGACACAACTTTTATTTTTTTATTTTTCTTTTGTTTGTCTCAACTCTCCAGGAGCTCTGCCATCTCTGCTGGTAGCTGCTTCCTCCTGAAGAAGATCCAGGTGTTCTGACGGTTCTCAATCATGTCAGCCATGTTGCTCTACTTCTGCTCCCTGGTAATCATCTGTTATAGCTTATAGCACATAGATGTAGATAAATAACAAAGTTACTAATGTGGACGTTACATACACATAAGGAATTATTTAAAACAGACATGTTATTATATATATACATACAACACTTTTTTTTACCATCCAGCCAGAATTAAATGACTGGAATAGTCACCCGCTTCGAATGTTATCATCCCATAAAATGGCCATTATCAGTGGTTATCAGCCCCATTGAATGGCCTCAGTTGGTCCCTGCTCTGCCTGCTAGCAGGCTCAGTTGGTTATCAACCATTTGTATCGGTGATCACAGCAGCTTGTCGCCGATAGAACTTTTTTTTTTTTAGCTTTTTTTTAAAAACCTTTATTTACAATTTATGAGCTAGTTTGAACAAGATATTAAGAATATTTACTACAAATACATGTCAGACGCATCGGTCATAATTCGGTATTTAAAATAACTTAGTAAAGTATAAAACCGGAGGGTTTTTGTTGTGGCTGTAACTTGATTTAAAAGCCTTTTTTTTAATTTACCAACTATTTTTGAGTATGATATCAACGATTTACTCCAAATATTTATTTGGAGTAAATCGTTGATATCATACTCAAAAATATAAGAAAAAATTAAGATGTATTTTCTTTTGTGATTGCATGCCAAACAGTTCTGTAAACGTTTTAATATTTTTGATTGAAATAATAAAAATAAGGACGGATTCCGCAAAAACCCAAGAAGAAGAATAAGCTGACGTCATCATATGCGACACTTACACTCCGGTGAGTAGAAACCTGCACCTGTCAAAATGTTTTTGTACTCTAAAACCAAAAATAACTCCAAAGTGTCACGTTATAAAGTTACTGATGGTAGTTTTAGGACTTAATGGCAGTAGGACTGTGATGCGAATGGTTGAAGACACGTTTGTAACATTTTTTTCGCCAGAAAATATGCGGTGGAAGCTAGCTAAATTAGCCTCTTGGAGGCTAATTGTACCTGTTCTTAATACGTCTAATTAGCCATGAATGAGTCACATAATAGTTTTCATATTCATGCTTGTTGTTGCCACTTTGTAAAATTGGAGGGTTGCTAAAAACATCAGTGCCCCTAGGATGTGATGATCTTTAAAGTTTTGTTTATGAACCCTGTCTAAATACACTGATTGCAGCTAGGTCATTTACTTGAATTAAAAACGAACTTGCATCAGTGCAGGCACATTTCTTTCCTCCTGTCTATGTTATTTATTGCTGTTACAAGCCAGATGAAGACAAGTAAAGAGCTGAGAACCTGATCTTTGAATAGACAGAGACCATAGGTCAGGAGCAGTGTGGGATGCTTACTGAGGAGCATCCAATGATGACACCAGAGAACCAGGAAGATACTGTGATAGTGCTTGATCTGGTTCCTGTTTCTCCTCCTGTTGTCCCATCCTCTCAGTCTTTTCAGAAGAAGAAAAGACCCAGAAGCATCTCTCCAGCTGCCTCTCCTCCCACTTCGTCATCTGCATTCATGCCACCTGCTGACCATGCCGTCTCCTTAAGTCATGGTGGCGTAAGTTTTGTTTTCTTTACATTCATCCATTTTCTTATACCCTTGTCCCTAGTGTGGTCGGGAGGGTTGCTGGCAACAGACTGGCAACCCAGGACAGGTTGCCAGTCTGTCGCAGGGCAACACAGAAACAGCCAGGACACACAACCATGCACACGCACACACACACACACACACACACACACACACACACACACACACACACACACGCACACACATACACCTACACACACACACACACACACACACACGCATACACACACACACACACACACACGCATACACACACACACACACACGCACACACACACGCACACACACACACACACACCTAGGGAGAATTTAGAGAAACCAATTAACCTGATAGTCATGTTTCTGGACTGTGGGAGGAAACTGGAGAACCCGGAAAGAACCCACCATGCACAGGGAGAACATGCAAACTCCATGCAGAAAGACCCTGGGCCGGGAATCGAACCCAGAAGAAAACTGAACTCGCGTCTAGCCCTAAAATGTCAAAATTCTCACAGAAACAGAAAACCTATAGAGACCGTTTATAAGCAAAGACAACTTGTTTTGGGCTTAGTTTCCATTTCTGTGGCCATTGTAAAGTGGTTAAAATGAATGTCAAACTAATTTGAGAAAATGTGTAAAGTTAAGAAGGATTATAAAATATGTACTGTAGCCATTTAACTGCTTAACATAAGCACAAGTGTTATTATTCCACTTGAAGTAAAAATAGTAAACTATTAAATTAACTACAATTTCTCTTATTACCTAGAAAATACACTAGATGAGCAGAAACATAAGTAAAAAAGAAACACACTCAATGACATGCCTGTGGAAGTAATTACAGCTCTAGTAAGCCCTTTCAGAAAGTACAAAGGCACAAACAAATTAACTATTTAAAAAAAAAAATCAACAAGATAAAACACTGCCCATTTGGAAACATGAAAGCACAAGAACAAATTGTAAGGTGTCTCTTTGTAACTTATGAGAAACTATATATATATATATATATATATATATATATATATATATATATATATATATATATATATATATATATGTCACTGACAAAGATCTCCACTCTCACACCAGTGTAGATCTTAGCAGAAAGGATTACAGACTATTTATTATCAGTCAGTACTGAAGTCGTCGCCAAAGGTAACACTCTCTTCTCCTGACAAAGTCTGTAGATCGGGGTGTCCAAAGTTTAGTTCAATCCCTGGTGGTAGTGACAACCTTTTCATCTTGTCAACGTTCTTCTTAGGCCTTCTGATCATCATTTGATGCAGGTGTGTTAAACCAGGGAGAGAACTAAAACATGCAGGATGCTTGCCCTCCAGGACCAACTTTGGGCTCCCCTGCTGTAGATAACACTCTGTTGCCTGCAGCTTCATCTGCAGCTCTCTGGAGACCTCTTGGACCTTCGTCAGTTAGGGCACAGGACAAACCTTTAAAGTTGAACATAAATAAAAATACAAAATTTTGATGCTTTAACTTTTTGTATGTTTATGCATTACTTAAAACCTGCTTTTAAATGTACCTACCGATAACAGGCGGGAAACTCCTTTAGAGTGTCTTCATAGGATGACAGAGATTTCCATTGATGGTCCATCAACAAGGATCCTCTTTTCCTCTTTTACTATCATGATGTCATCGATTGCCCTTGTTTTTGTGTGATGACTGACAGAGTCTGAAATGCATTTATGAAAAGGACAAATCAACTCAGTAAAAGTTTAAATTTGTAAGTTTTGGTCAACACCTGGAGTATAGTCACATTATCTGTCAAGTATGATGACAGTATAAAACATATTAGTGTATGTTTACTTACCACTGTGTGATTGCTGCCATGGCAATGTTGTGTCACCGGACAGGATCTCTTCCAAAGACAGAACTTCTGTGTCCGTATCAGTCTTCAAGTAACCAACATCTTCTAAAGCTAATGCTAAGATGTTTTCTCCTTTCTGATCTTGTGATGAGCCTTGGCACAAGCTTTGTGTCCATCTGTATCTGCACAAACATGCACAAACAACATCAACTGTGTCAAAGATCTTTATTCAGTATGTACCAGCAAGGTTATTCAATGCCTGGTCAGTGTTCCTTACTTACATTCATGGGCTTTGCCATGGAAAATTGAGATAAATGGCTTCATTTTAAGCAGGTGTTGGAGCTTAGGACAGCCTTTTGTTAATTTTCAAGTTATGTCCAGTACTTGCATATTACATCCATGGAAAAAAATTGATTGTCTGTTGGCCAGCCTTTGTTGAAAAGAACAAGGGTTATGCAAAATCTCATACCCTATCTAAGAGCACTAAGCAGCACTCCATGTATACACACCGCTAGCTAACAGGGCAATGCATTTTAATGCTCAATATTACCCATCAGATATCATTCACCTTGTTTTACAGTGAATGATGGCCATATTTCACCCATCAAATACCGTTCCCCCTATGTTAAAACCACCCATCAGATACCATTCCCCTTGTTTTACAGTGGGGGAACAGTATCTGATGGCCATATTTTACCCATCAGATACCATCCCCCCTATGTTAAAACCACCCATCACATACAGTTCCCCTTGTTTTACAGTGGGGGAACCTTATCAGATGGCCATATTTCACCCATCAGATACCGTTTCCCTTGTTTTACAGTGGGGGAACCCTATCTGATGGCCTTATTTTACCTATTAGATACCGTTCCCCTTGTTTTACAGTGGGGGAACCCTATCTGATGGCAATATTTCACCCATCAGATACCATTCCCCTTGTTTTACAGTGGGGGAACCCTATCTGATAGCCATATTTTACCCATCAGATACCATTCCCCCTATGTTGAAACCACCCCTATGTGATGGGTAAATTATGGCCATCAGTGGGGGAACCCACTGTTTTACAGTGGGTTCCCCCACTGTAAAACAAGGAGAAACAATATCTGATGGGTAGTTTTAACATAGCGGGAACCGTATCTGATGGGTGAAATATGGCCATCAGATAGGGTTCTCCTACTGTAAAACAAGGAGTAACTGTATCTGATGGGTGGTTTTAACATAGGGGGAACAGTATCTGATGGGTGGTTTTAACATAGGGGGAACAGTATCTGATGGGTGACATATGGCCATCAGATACGGTTCCCCCACTGTATATCAAGGTGAATGATATCTGATGGGTAATATTGAGCATTAAAATGCATTGCCCTGTTTTTATTCATATATATATATATATATATATATATATTTGCATCTTCCATCACTTCCGTGTTGCAGCGAGTTTCAAACGTTGTGCCTTCATTTTTCTTCTCTCTTCACCTCGCTCTTCTGATCATGCCCTCGGCCAATCAGTGAACAGCAGCGAAGCTTGCGTCACCTACTAAACCCAGTGTTGCGTCAATCTGCGGCTCCCCATCAGATACGGTTCCCCCTGCGTCTTCTTGCCACTCTGAGAAAGCTCTGAGAAAGCACGCGCGTAGCAAGCACGAGCTTGTTCAGCGCGCTTCTCTGGGGAACTACGGACACCGTGAAAGCTCAAACAACATGCTTCGGCAAAGTTCACACTTTCTTCACGTTTTTGCGTGAAACAAAAAATAATAATAATAAATAAATATATATATGTTATATATATTATAATCAACTGCCTGTCCCTGCCCTTCCCAAATCAACATTCGCCGACGGTGTCTCCAAAACCTGAAACCACTGTGCCGGGTTTCCCGACCTGTCGAAGCCCATGATCCAGTTCCTGTCAGGATTGGCCTGGTAAACGCCAGGTCGCTTGCAAATAAAACTTTTATTCTTCGGGACTTTTTTAGTCACCAAAACCTGGATTTTCTGTGTGTGATTGAGACGTGTCTGAGTGTTGGTTACTCTAGTGCTCTATCTGAGCTTTTACCGGAGGACTGTTGTTATTTTAATTCACCACGGGCTTCTGGGAGAGGGGGAGGCACAGCGACTGTTTACAAACAGGACTACCGATATAAGCAGTGTTTTCTACAGACGTCTTTCCCCAGCTTTGAGTTTACGTCATTTGAAATGAGACACGTAAACCCAGTTTTCTGAGCTGTCGTCTACCGGCCTCCAAATATAATAAGGATTTTATAAGCGACTTCTCTGACTTTTTATCTGGGATTTTAACTAACTATGAACATGTTCTTATTGTTGGAGACTTCAATATACACGTGTGTTGTCCTGTTAAGCCTCTGGTAAAGGACTTTTTAAGTCTTCTGGACTCTTTTAACCTGGTACAGGCCGTATCTGGTCCACACATGAGCACGGACACACACTGGGCCTGGTTATTTCCTGCGGTCTGCCTGTGACTAACCTGGAAACCTGTGACTCTGTGTTCTCGGATCACTTGCCTGTTTTATTAACTGCTACTTTGCCACCTACTGCAGTTAAAACTCGCGCTGCTGTTCGGCGCTGTCGAATTATTAACCCTTCCACTGCCACTCAGTTCTCTACTGCTTTTTTTCAGCTCTGTGGATCATCTCACTTCCTCCACTCTGATACAGAAGAGCTCTGGTCCTGGTTCTGTTCTTCCTGTCAAACCATCCTGGACTCGGTTGCTCCATTAAAAACTAGGCAGCCAAGGATTAAACCTGAGCCTTGGTTTAATGACAGAACTCGTGCTGCAAGGAAGGAATGTCTCTGTGTTGAACGAAGGTGGAAAAAGGATAAACTGCAGGTTACTTTTCAGATTTTAAAAGACTGTTGGCGTCTCTACCAAAGCACAGTTAAAGAGGCTAAAAGGGAATATTTGGCAAATATAATTTCCTCAAACAGCCATAACCCACGTGTTTTATTTAACACCATTGACTCTGTGCTTAATATTCCACAGAATGCCTGTTTGGAAGCTTCTCCTGACATGTGTGAACATTTGCTGCGTTTCTTTATTGAAAAGGTTGGTAGTACCAGGGCTCTTATCACAGCTCCTGACTCTGACCCCTCTGTTTCGGTCCCTTGCTCTGCTGCTTTCAATCAGTTTGAGCCTGTGACTGTTTCACTTTTAGAGGACGTGGTTGGCCGCATTAAGCCATCAGGTTCCCCCCGTGATCCTGTCCCTGCCCAATTTTTTAAATTGTGGAGGGACTATCTAGCATAGTGCAGCCTGTTCTTGCAATTATAAATAGCAGTCTGTCCTCAGGTGTGATGCCCTCTAGTTTTAAATATGCAGTAGTGCAACCATTGCTTAAAAGACCTAGCCTTGATCCTACTGCTCTGGCAAATTATCGGCCTATTTCTAAGCTGCCTTTTCTGTCTAAGGCTTTAGAAAAAATTGTGTACTGCCAGCTGACACAGTTTTTAGATGACAATGGCATTCTGGAAGGCATTCTGTGCTATGAAGGTTTTAAAACTCTTCATAGCACAGAATCTGCTTTAATAAGAGTTTTTAATGACATCCTTCTTGCATGTGATTCTGGTAACCATGTTGTTCTGATTTTACTTGACCTAACTGCTGCCTTTGATACTGTAGACCACAACATTTTAATATCGAGATTACACCACTTTGTAGGTATTGATGGCACTGTTCTTAAATGGTTTAGGTCTTACCTGGAGGAGAGAACTATTTCCGTGAAAATTATTGACTGAATCATCTGCTGCTTCAGTGCCTTATGGTGTCCCGCAGGGCTCAATTCTGGCCCCTCTGCTTTTCTCACTTTATTTACTGCCTCTGGGTTCTATCCTTAGGAAACATGGGATCTCATTTCATTGTTATGCTGATGATTCAGATTTATTTGCCCCTGAAGCAGAAGGTTGTCCATTCCATTAAACATCTCCTGGCATGTCTAGGTGATATTAAAGCTTGGTTGGCCTTGAACTTTTTAAAATTTAATGAAAACAAAACAGAGGTGATGGTGTTTGGACCCAGTGGCTCCTGTGAGTCCTCCTCTGTTGACCTGGGACCCTTGGAGGTATATTTTAAACCTGTTATTACAGATCTGTGGTTTTAAGGTGGACAGTGATTTTAAATTGGACAGCCAAATCAGAGCCGTGGCTAAGTCCAGCTTTTATCATTTAAGGCGATTGGCGTCAATGAAATCTTTTCTTTCCAGGCAGCATTTTGAAACAGTGATCCACGCTTTTATTTTGACTCGGTTGGATTACTGTAACGCACTTTATCTGGGAGTCAGTCAGTCGCTGCTCTCACATCTGCAGCTGGTTCAGAATGCAGCTGCACGACTTTTAACAGGAACTCGAAAGAGGAAACATGTGACCCCTGTCCTGGCCTCACTTCACTGGCTGCCTGTATATTTTAGGATTCATTTTAAAATTCTTATGTTTGTTTTTAAATCACTGCATAATCTTGCCCCAGCTTACCTCTCTGAGCTTCTTCACCCCTACATACCTTATCGGTCACTCAGGTCAGCAGATCAGCTGCTCTTGGAGGTACCGAGTTCCAGGAGAAAGCACAGAGGGGACAGGGCTTTCTCTGTCATGGGCCCAAAGTTATGGAACGCCTTGCCTTTGCAGGTCAGAGAGGCCCCTTCACTGTCCACTTTTAAAGCTTGTCTTAAAACCCATTTATTTTACTTGGCTTTCA
Organism: Poecilia reticulata; assembly: GCF_904066995.2. Classification (NCBI taxonomy): domain Eukaryota; kingdom Metazoa; phylum Chordata; class Actinopteri; order Cyprinodontiformes; family Poeciliidae; genus Poecilia; species Poecilia reticulata. Next base: position 862,745 of record NC_088839.1, read on the forward strand.
ACACCAGCGGGATCTAGTTTTAAATTGTATGTTTTTGTTTTTAAACTGTAAGAGTTTTTTTTTGTTTTTTTAGTTCTTTTTTTATTTATTTTTTTTATTGTTATGTTGTGTTTTACTGTACAGCACTTTGTATCAGCTGTGGTTGTTTTAAAGTGCTTTATAAAGAAATTTGGATTGGATTGGATTGGACACTTTGAAGGAAAGCTTAAAGAAAGGTAAGATCTGTGGACGTGATGCTGGCTAAGCTAGCTGTACTGAGACACTTGTTGCATTTGTGATGAAAAAAAGTTATCACTCATGCGCTGAATTATTGTGTGGAGGTGTTGACTGAGGTGTCGCATATATGGGGCAATGTTGTGACCAAAGTCTGCATTGATATGACATTCAGAAACGATCAGATTCTTCTGGATGGATCTTTACTGATTACACTTATTTCAGCTCTAAGTATTTAATATCTAGGTGTTTTATGGGAATGTGGATCTTTTGAGATTTTGATAGGTAAAAGTTAATTTTTTTGTGTCACGTAATGCTGGTGCTGGTCTTGACTTGGTCTTGGGTAGGTGGTCTTGACTACAACTCAAGACCACCTACCGTTGTGACTGCTTGTTTGTCTGTCCTCTCCCACCCACCTTCTTTCCATCCCCTTTCTGTTGGATTTCTTTAAAAATAAATGCCACTAATGGACAAGGACCTACAAGGGGGGCTGAATATACCACATGGGTCAATACTACACACCATGCTAGATTCTTGGAGTAAGATTGTTAAAATGTGTAAATTGGGTAACCAGATAAAAATACTCAGATGGTGTGCCTTTGATTCAGCTTTTAAACCAAACAAGATTGATGGGAGATTCAGAGGATGGATCCAAAAAGGACTAACCTCCTACTATAAATTTACTGAGAAGGGTGTATTCCAGAGTTTTGAGGAACTTAAGAGTTCTAAAGGGTTGGAGAAGGATGACTTTTTTAGATATCTACAGGTTAGGTCCTATTTCAATCAAAATATATGTGACAATTGGGAAACGGCCAAACCAGGACTTCTTAGTGTGTTTATGTCCTTGTTGAAGTCAGGTTCATGCAAAAAACTCATTTCCATATTGTACAATGGTATTCTATTGTCTAAACAGGGTGACACAGACTACATAAGAAACAAGTGGGTAAAAGAAGGAAACCTATCAATCTCTACTGAAGTCTGGGAACAGATTAATAAATTACACTGGGTGACTTCAAGCTCCAATTCATGGCGGCTGTTCAGTTGGAAAAACTCTGTTCGATATTTTGTAACTCCAGTTCAGAAGAAACACCAGGGCAGCGGAGACACATGTTGGAGACTCTGTGGAAGTAATGGAGCAAATCATCACCACATCTTCTGGGGTTGTCCGGTGATTAAAGCTTTTTGGGAACAAATTTGTTCCCACATTAATAACATATTTACTGAAAGGATCCCATGTACGTGTGAATCCCTATATTTAGGAAACATTTCACTTGATAACTGGGCAATGGATGATAAAAAACTGCTTTTAGTTCTTCTGGTAGCAAGCAAAAAGACAATCACTAGAAAATGGCTAAAGCCCGAAGCACCCACAGTGGATGATTGGGTCAACATTGTACAGGACATTTACATTCTGGAGAAGTTATCCTTTTCTGTTCAAGGTCGAAGAGAAACTTTCTTCAAGATCTGGTCTAAATGGACAAACTATGTGAAATCAGTCATTCCTGTGGACTAAATTCATCTATTATACGCAAATAATGTTGTGATGGGTATTGTACCTCAGTTCAGGATTATGGTAAATTGTATTCTCTTTACTGTGTTTTTCTTCTAACGAAAAGAAAATGAGACCTGATTCCAGAGAGAGCTAGTGACAAAATGTTTAAAGGGGTAGTGTTATGTATTTTCCAGGTTGCATAACGCCATTTTATAGCACAATTAATAAACTTTTTTACCTTCAGTTGTATAAAATTTGACTTCCTAAATTAACTCTTTGAAATTGGGGCTCTGTCTCTTTAAGAAACTCTTGCTCTTTCTGAAACTCTGCCTTCGAGAAGTAATCACAACATGGCTCCTCTGTTAACCTTTTAACAACATTTTTAACAGCTTTTTACTGAGAAGTAGCTCCTATAATGAACTACGCAGATCCACCAGGTGTTTGCTAATTGCTGCTGACTAGTCTGAAGGTGCTGAGTGGGGAAGTCGGGGGAGGGTTGCTCTGTTAGGTGGAAGCTTGGAAGTTTTTTGGTGCCTTGATCCTACTGAGACACATCTTGGAAGCGCCTTGAAGGCAGAGCTAGGTCCCACCAGGAGGTTGCCATGGTAGTTTAAAGGATTTCTCAAACATGCATGAAAGTATCAAGGCAACATGCAAAGTTTGTTTTTGATGAGGAAATAATATAACATGACGTAAAACTTGAAAGAGTTGATTTTACCTAACACTGCCCCTTTAAATATCTGATCATGCAGTAAGTAACTGTCATGGTGTCTACAGTTTGACTACAGTAACCTAACATGTCTAACCTAACAATCCACATATCTAACACAGACATGTCGATTGATTTTTTTATTCAGTTTCATTATAATTATTCAATTTCATGTGTTAGTGTGTGTCATGAAACTTAATAATGTATGATATTATCACACATAATTTATAGCCAATGAAGACTTAAAGCAGAGCCTTTTTTTTCTCACTTTATTGTTCTGTTCATTAGTAATAAAGCATCTCAATTGTTAAGTATGAATCCTGATACTTTTGGAGATCATGGCGTCAGTTATTATAAACCACAGCTCTTCTGTCACTGGGGACATGGTGGAAGCAACAACAATCAGTGACGGCCATATTTCATCTTCGTTACTAAAACTCTGCTAAGCCTACTTATATATGATAGAAAGAACAGCTTAGAATCTGGACTTTATTATCCTTTTTTCTTCATTTTAAAACAGCAAAGCTATGTTTTATTGTGACAAATGACAGAATGGCTTCAAAAATTACTTCCTTCTATTTTATTGTTTGCAGTTTTATAGCAAATAGGTTGTGAATTCATCGTTTGAAATAAAGGCCTCAACTGTTCAATGCCTCTCCAGTTACAGACACGTTCAATCCCAGAGTCACAGATGTTCACAAACTTTGTTTTGGCCTTAACATTAGAGTTCACTTTCAGTTCACTTTGCTGTTCTAACACGACATCTAAAAATTGCTGCGTTTCTGCTTGACTAACCTTGTGTAAATGGAAGAGGCATAAACATTGAGTTTGATGAAGCTGAACTGTTTTCTCGTGCACAAATAAAAAAGAGCAGAGGTTGCTGTAACTTCTAGCAACACTGGAGCGTTATAAATACTTGAGGTGGGGCTCACACCTCCCAGGGTATGAGGCGTTCTCATGAACATGTCCTCTCCGTCATAAATAACAACATACAACAGAGAGGAGGGAGCAGCATGCCTGAGGCGGGCCCACATGGAAACAACTGCTTTAAAGCATTTAGCTAATGGTATCTATACATCAGCAGAAGTTATCTCTGGTCTTTGTGACTTTAACTGTCAAACTAAAAAAAAAAAAAAAAAAAGTCTCTTCGGCTTGTGTTATATGATCTATAACGACTTTATTTGGAAGTCGAGCTGCAGCACATGCATATATATAGCAACTTTGACTTTGGTACTAAAGGATCTTTGCAGTATTACAAAGTCTTTCACTTAATGAATTATCTGTAGCTCACTTTGGGACTTTGCTTTTGTCTGTTGTGTATTTAGAGACCATTTAGAATCACTTTTTATGTGAGGTCATCGTTTTTCTACACAAAATAAATAAGTATAGTAATATGATTCAATATGTTTGGAACAGATCTGGGGTGGAGTCAAAATATTACCATCATGCAACACTGTGTCATAATGTGCGGTTTGTAGGATGGTGAGGTAGAACCCAGGGTGAAGTGAGAGAAATTGTGTTAATATTTTATTTGAAGGGGTGTGCATAAACAACATAACACCTGTCATGAACATAAATACGTCTTTATGAATGTTTATGACAGTTGTCATGAAGTGTCATTCGGTAAATAAGGACACTTTTAATGCAAAGTTGCTCTAAAAGTTGCATTAAAAGTCCATTAAAAGTACCAACTTTTCATGATTTTGTAAATTATGATAATGTAAAGTTGGCATTTTTAATGGACTTTCAATGTAACTTTTGGAGCAAAACATTCATAAAGACTTCTTTATGTTCATGACAGGTGTTATGTCATGTTTATGACAGTGCAATGTCAGTCTTACGCACACCCCTTCAAATAAAGTGTTACCAATTATGTTTTATTGTTAAATAACAGAGCATACAAATCCAGGCAGCACAGGTGAGCTGAGGCAATGACTCTCACACTGGTAGCAACTGGCATTAGACTGAAAAGAATAGACACAACAAAATAGACAAGGACCCGGCGAGGGAACGCTGACACAGGTGGGATTAAATACACAAGAGAATAATCAAGGAAACAAGACACAGCCGGGATCAATCGGGGTCAACGGGACAACACAAAGACTCAACTGACTCAGAAACCTAAATTAACACACAGAATACTCAAATCCTCACACGCTGTTATAGTATTCATCCATAAAGTATTATCCTTAAAGGGGCAGCATTATGTAAAATCAACTTTTTTTTAGCTTTACATCATGTCATAATGTTATTCCCTCATCAAAATCACACCTCAAGTGTTGCCTTGATTCATGTTTGAAGAATCGTTTAGTCTCCCATGGCAACCGTTCAGCTGTGCAAAATGTCTGGGTGGACCTATAGCTCTATCTTTGAGGACAACGCTCGTCAAAGGCAAGGTGGAGGCAGTTTCCGAGCCTCCACCTCACAGAGCAGCCCTCTCCTGTGACTCCCCTACTCAGCTCCTTCAGACTAGCCAGCAGCAATCAGCAAACATTTGATGGAACTGAGCATCCACTGAGTTAAGTGCAACGTTGGTTTAAAATGTTGTTAAAGGGTCAATAGAGGAGTCATGTTGTGATGACTTCCTGAAAGAGGAAATTGAGAAAAAGCAGGAGTTTTTAAAGATACAGAGGTAAAATCTCAATGTGTTAAATTGCAAAGTAAACTTAATTTTAAGTCATATTTTATATCTATAGTATATTTTAATAACTGAAGTTACCATAGTTACTTGATTATGTTATAAAATAGAACTATGTGGCTGGGAATCACGTAATTCTGCCCCTTGACAAACTAATCAAAATCAGCATGTATTGAACAGCTTTACAAACACACTGCATGCAATGTTTCTGAGAGTAAGACAACAGAACTAACATTTTCTTGCAGAATTCTTTATAACATTTGAACTTTTTCACATTAATTATTTAAACTATTAATTCAATAAACAGAAGAAAACAGAAGTCTGTGCTTTTGATTGTTAGCATTTAGAAATCTGAACATGATCCCACAGATAACCTGTTTATGTCTGCTGTGAAATAATAAACTGTGGCTCATACACACTAAGCAATAGTCTTCACTGAACCCCTTATACGAGTATATGTTTTTCAAAGCTAATTATCTATGTAACTGCTCCTAGTTTAATAGGTTATTTTCTTTAAAGTCATCAGAACCTTAGACCATGTGGAAACTCTTTGTCTGTCTAAGTTTGTTCATGTCTGGACTGGACATGTGTGGCTGCTAGAAACAAACCGATTAGTTGTAATCACTGCTGAGATTAACCTTAGAGTCATTTCTTCTCTTCACTTCATTGTGCCAGTTTGGGAAGTATCATTCCACAAACCTCCAACAATCCAGAACTATGTGTACAGTGGTCTCAGAATTTCTTCTCCTTGTTTTTTCTCCCCTCCAAAAAACCAAACACTCTGATTCAAATTCCTCTCTCCGATCCTCCTAACTCCATCAGGCTGGTGGCCAGCCAGAAGTCTGCGAGGTCCAGGCCTTAATAGATTCACCCGGCACTGTAGAGAAAGCTGTAATCCTCGGTTTGGTATTCTGACAATAGCAGAGCAAGGGGCCATGCAGAGAAAGCTGTTAAGATGAAATAGTGTCTTGCACCTTTACACTTTAACTCAACAGGCCGTGGCTGTAACCCTGCAGGGTGTTATGAGGAAATGACTTTATGAATGGCTTCCAACATTCTGACAGTCACTAACCTGACAGGTTCAGTCAGCCTGAGTCTCTGGGCTATGTCTTCATACGGCCGTCCCAGACGTCGCCTTGTCTTCTTTTCAGGAGCAATGCATTGCTGTTGACACTGAACATTTAATAATAAATTTAATTTGGAATCAATTTGCTCAAAAGGAGCAATTTGTTGCACAGTTAAAGGCCAACACTGAAGACTGTACGATCAAGGCTTCCTGGATGTATTTAGAGAAGGACTGAGCTGTTTTGAAAAATGATATAAAATTTTGATTAATAATTCAATAATTCGATAAATTGTCTGGTGAGTGGAATCAAATGATATTATTCCTAACACTGATGGGTGATTAGTCAAGTAAAGCAGGTTTTCATACCAGCAAAGTCCTTTAGTCTGATTGTTTGGTCCAGTTAGCTTTCACATTGAGCAACTTTGCAAGCAGACTACAATTTGCAAACAAAGTCATGCGTGGTCACTGCTGCCAGAAACCCAGACACAGAAAAAAACAACTTTGGATTTCCGGCTTGCTGTATTTCTGTTGAGCACATTTTAACTACAACACCATTTTGAATGACAAGAGTAGCTCATACAACACAGAGACATTTCTAATTTTGGATCAGCATCACTAAATGCTTCAGGCTGAATTCGATGGGATCCTGTGAGTCCCTCTGACCCACAACATGCTGGCAGCAGCTCATGAGCAGTGAACTGTAGATCAGGTTGGATTTCAGGCTCATCACTACATGCAGACTAGCGTTATCAACACGGAAGGGCTCATTTTCCCCATAATTTCTTAAGGTTGCAACACCTTCAGCTATTGGAGTGCGTAGTGGAAGCCACATGTTTGTCTTTTCATAACTCACAGAAAGAAAAAACACAGAGAATTATATTCGTTTAAGACATATTGTGGGAATGACAAATCCACGAAAATACAATTATGAAACAAGTATGTAAAGTTTTGACATCCTTAAGCAGAGCAGTAGACTTAGACAATAAGTTTGTACACTCAAGGGATTAGTGTATTTGATAAACTCTGCTAAATATGAACAATTAAATGCCAAGTGGTTTTATTTTATTTACATATTGGGAAAATATTATTGAAATCAAACACATTAAAGGTGATTTATTTGTCAGAAGAACTAAATTAGATTTTATTTCTTTCTTAACAAAATAAAAAATAATGTCCTTTGCCAGACTGAGAACTGCTTACACAACCCATGTGGACAGATTAAGTTTCATCTGTTTATGTAATAGAAATGAGTGAGAACTGAGCATGGTTTTTGAAGGGGTGTCCCACTTTATTTTATTATTTACTGTATTATTTTAAACACTTAGGATGAGGTGCTAAAGGAGCTTAAAGTAAATTCACTCCACATGTTTCAGTTGAGAAAAAAATAAAAACCATGTTTTCCAAAACATGGTTTTTCCAAAATGAATGAAAGTTAATGCAAAGTTCTCTGAACGATAGAAGTACAAGGTTGCATGTGTGCATGCGTGTGTGCGTGTGTTTGTGAGAGTTTGCGGAAAAAGGAACCCACTTATTTTCTCTAACTCAACCCCCGTCTAAGCCTAAATCCAGTTCCTGGTGTCTTCCTCCCTCAGTGTCTGTGTGTGCACAGTGCTCCTCAGTGCTTTTATGAATGTTGACATTTGAGCATAAATTATTGCATTTCTCTCCATCTCTGACTCTTTTGAAGAATGAGCGCTCACCAGATTCCCTCTCCTTAGATCCGAGTAATTATTCTCTGGCTTCCCTCAAACTGAGGCCTCACCACCACCTGGTTGTAGGGTCTTACTGTAATTGGCAGATTATGTTGAATGCAGCTAAATTAGTACAACGCAGAGCTAAATTGCATACAGGCAGCTGTTTGGTATGTAAAGATGTTTGGGGATTGAGGCTAATAATAAATAATAATAATAATAAAACAAAGATGAGCTGAAATAAAGAACCAGGCAGAAAAAGAAGCAATTTTTGGTCTCATTTGTCTTGGAGTATTTTAAGTTTCTGGAAGTAAAATTATGTTTAATTAGTTGAATTTAGTCAGGAGAACTAGTGGTCAATATCAATTGCCTCTGGATGAGTCCATGTGGTCGATATGGTTGTAATATTATTTAGCTTGTGCAGCAGTGGTATTTGATATTTTCAAACTGCTTTCATCTTCATCTGTCCCTGGGCAATCATTGGCTGCTGTAATTATGCTTTATGGGATGTTTGGCTTTTGCTACAACACTATTAAAACAGGGTTGCAGGACAAAGCTGAATAGACTTAGTCCATAGAAACTGTTGTGCATCTTCTAAGCATCCAGTTCCTGTAAAAGCATACTTTTATAGCATGTACAGCATCTCAGTGATATAATGATCACTTTCCATACTATCCAATAACAACTTGATAGTGATTTAAATCTGAACACAATGTAGATGTAGATAAACAGAATTTGTAATTTAATCTTGTTTATGTGGATAGGGAAGTTTTACCATGACTCATTGGCTCAACTCGCCTCCACTTGACTCTCTGTGGTTCAGGTTGTTTTTCTTTACATTTGTGTTCCAGCTCTATGAGAGTTGGTACCTCTTCTTCAGACCAGTACTGTTTAAATGGTGATATTCCATGTTTTGTTATGACCAGAGGAATTTCTAAGGATTCCCAGTATTCACATTGCTTCTGACTCTGCATCAAATTCTGTCCATGCAGCTGCTGGGCCCATGCTGAGGCCACTGATTAATGTTTTTTTTGGGACCCAGAGGCCAAGGCTGGACTACCATGCCTTAGAAAGCCCTGAGGTCTGGGCCTTAGAGAGAGGATGAAGAACTCCTTCACTTGGAACCAGCTGAGGTTTGGAAAGTGCCACTGCTCCTTTGAAAGAATTTATTTAAGGTGACTCATCAGGAAGCCTCCTGGGTCCTCCAGGCCTGTCCCGCTGGATGGAGCCGCTAGGGGAAACCCATGAGAGGCCTCTGGTCATTTCATGTCTAGCGGAACCTTGTTTGCTCTGCATGTTTAGTTTATTCAGGGTACTGCAGCAGTCTACACACCATAAATACATTAAAGTTATTAAATCCAGAGCCATGTATATGCATTACACTTCAGTAGATCTGCAATGCGGTGAGGAAAAAACAATATTTGCCTGGTAAAAGAGAGAAATGCACAGCTGACCTACTGTTTTATTTTACAGGAGAGATTGTCACAGGCTCAGTAATTCTGGTGAGTTACAAATACATGCTGCATATAAATCATCACTAATACATGTAAAAGAAATGCCTATTGAAATATTTTTGTATGAATATAGTTTTTTATAAATTTAGTGAAGCTGAAGAGCCAGCAGGAATTGTCCAGTTGGAAAGTAATTTTAAGCATCAAACAGTCTGTTTTCAACTGTGTGCACAGCAGACACACACCATGTCTCACAGAGTCATTAGGCAGTGTTGCCAGCACCTAATAGCTCAGAGTGGTCCAATTTGAGTGTAATTTAGTTCCCATGCAGACCACTGATAGGTATGTAACCGATTCTATTTGGAAGAGAGTAGCATGTCCAGAAGAGCAACACACAGGATAAGTGGTGACATAACTAGTGGAGCCGTGGTTATCGGGCAGTTAGTGGAACATCTGACCGAACATCTGCCCTCTCTGACAGTGAAAACAGAGAGGGCAGCTCACCAGGCAGAGAGTCTCATGGGAGAATTAGACATGAATGTTGGACTGGAGCGGTTCGCAGCCAAGTGTGAAGTGGCCGGGATGAGGATCAGTGCCTTCAAACCCGAGGCTATGGTCTTGAGTCGGAAAAGGGTAGCATGCCTTCTCCAGGTCGGGGGGGACAACCTGCCCCAAGTGGAGGAGTTAAAGTATCTCAGGATTTTGTTCACAAATGAGAGAAGAAGGGAGTGGGAGATCAACAAGCGGATTGATGCAGCATCTGCAGTGAAGCTGGTGCTGTACCGGTCCATCGTGGTAAAGAGAGAGCTGAGTCAAAAAGCAAAGCTCTCAATTTACAAGTTGATCTAGTTTCTTCCCCTCATCTATGGTCATGAGCATTGGGTGATGACCGAAAGAACGAGGTCCCAGATACAAGCGGCCAAAATGGGTTTTCTCCGTAGGGTGGCTGGGCTCTCCCTTAGAGATAGGGTGAGAAGCTCTGCCATCCGGGAGGGACTCAGAGTAGAGCCGCTGCTCCTTCACGTTGAGAGAAGCCAGTTGAGGTGGCTCGGGCATCTGGTAAGGATGCCTTCTTCTCTTCATCTCTGACTCTTTTAAAGAATGAGCGCTCACCAGATTCCCTCTCCTTAGATCCAAGTTATTATTCTCTGGCTTCCCTCAAACTGAGGCCTCACCACCACCTGGTGGCCACCTCGGCTGGCCTGGGAACGCCTTGGATTCCCCCAGAGGAGCTGGAACAAGTGGCTGGTGAGAGGGAAGTCTGGGCCTCCGTTCTTATGCTGCTACCCCCGCGACCCGACCACAGATAAGCGGAAGAAAATGAATGGATGGATGGATGATGTTGGACTTACAGGAGTCTGATGGATGTTGGATTGTGGATTTGAAAGGTTGACAACATTCTGTGCTTCGAGGTCTGATGCTGGAACTGAAGGAAATACAACGACACTCACACAAATCCTGAACCTGTGATAAACGCAAACAGCACGTCACACACTTTTGCAATGTGATAATCCATCATTCTGCAAAACCAGAAGTCACTTTTCAGTGATGTCATAGTTATTATTTTTATATGCAGATGTTGTTTGTCGCTATGGTTTCTCTGTTCTATATTTACTCTTTTTCTGCAGGTGTAGAAGCAGACTTGCTACAAGGTACACCCACTAGAAGGAAACAAACTCACCCAGTACAAAACTTTCATTCTATTGGCTGAGAGGTTGCCAGGCTATGGTACTTTTTTGTTCCAAGTGCAAGCAGAAAATGATTCACGAGCAAGCAGAGAGGTTTGCAAGTGGAGATTTGATCTGAGCAGAGACAAGTTTTGAGAAAATTTGAAAGAGAGCAGAAGTTCTGAGTACAAACATTATAAGTTTTGAGAAGAAAAAACATAAAGTCCTGCTTTCAGAAAATGTGTCCCCAATAGGCCTCACCTTGTTGTGTCAATGTTAACACTGACACAACAACGCTGAGTGTCAGACAAGACATGTTGAAGAAAATAGATTAATGGTAGGGCTCATAATCTATAGCTGCGTTCCCAATGCAAATGTGCACAAACGTTGTCAATGTTCTGCTACTGTCATTTTCACAATAGCAAAGTTTCCATTAAGCAAGAAACACAATTAAAATCACATGAATAAACTTGTTCACGCAATATGTCATTAAAAAAACAAGCTACACTTTGATCCTCCAACTACATCTGTTGTTGTTGATCATGTGACTCGTCTGATGTGAATAAAAAGTTTCCGCTGCAGTTTTCCAAAATAAACCAATTTCACACGGCATCCCCGCCACTATGGAGAGCCGTTTCAGCCAAAATTAAATAAATAAATAAATGGGTGAAATAAATCAAAAAATGAAGAAAATGAGTGAAATAAATATAAAAAATTGTTAAATAAATAATTTAGCTTTTTCATTAACCCAATTTTTCATTTATTTATTTTTCTTATCAATTTCTCAATTTCCCTTACTTCATTAATCTGTTTTTCATTTACCCATTGTTAGATTTATTATTTGTTTAATCTTACTTATATGAAGCTTATAGTGTTATGCCACTTTTAGAAGTTTGTTCTGTCTGTTGTTCGTTCACTTCTTGTGTTGCAGAAGATAAGCGGCAGTACAGGAACACACTCCAACGACATCGAGGAGAATGTGCTGTTCAAGTTATCTTATATGGATAAGAGTTTGCTGTGTCAAGCTTCAACAGAGTATACTTCCCCCCCCTTAGCTCCATGTAATTAGGGCATTCCTGATCTAATAAAAGAGCGAGGTGAGCAGAGAAACTTCAGAGTGTTGGTCGGAGATTGTAACTGAAGCATTCTCTGAGCACTCTCCTCGCGAGTAAGAAACTCATCACTGACTCTTTGTCTCTGTTTTTTGCAGTGTGTAAGAAATGTCTAGTGTTTGAACCTGACATTTAATTGGTCCTTCGAGCCGGAGTCCGATACACCAGACGATTCCAGCGGGTGAGTAAAAAAACCAGGAAGTCTGTGCACAGCATTTAAGACCCTTTCCGGGACTGGTCCTTTTTCTCACGAGCTGGAGTCCGACGGTTGACGGTTTTCCTCAGAGACTGGAGACACAGTGAGTAGTTTCAGTTTAAAACCAGTATGTATGGGGAAGAAAAATAAGAAATAAAAATAAAAAAGAAAATAAAAAATAAAAATGAAAAAACGATAAAAATCAGGATAAAAGAAAAGTAAAATAAAACCAGTTAAAGTCCGCGGGAGGATCAGACTCCTCTAACTATAGGTTAGTTAAATTCTGTGTGGGACAGCGGCGTCCTCTGGTAAAAAATTAAAACCCTGAGAATCCTAGGCACTGTCAGGTAAAATAAAAGCCGCGGGAGGAGCAGACTCCTCTAACTATAGGTTAGTTAAATTCTGTGTGGGACAGCGGCGTCCCCTACAAAAGGACAACGGGAGTCCTCTACTAAGTAGTTAAATTCCGCAAAGGACAGAAGTGTCCTACTTAAAAGTGTGAAAGTGTGTGAGTGAATGAAAACTGATTATCACTAGATAAACAGTTTTATACCAAAACAACGGGGAACAAATGGTGAGATTTTGTGGATGTTTGTAGACAAGAAAACTCCGCTCTCTGAGTTGAAGTGAGTTTTACCACAATCTATTTATCACCATCCTGTTGAAATCTTCCAGTGTTTAGAACACAGCAGGTGTTGAGACCACACTGGACTAAATTTAGTTCAAAATGGGTACCGGGGGAAGCAAATATAAACAAAAGGTCTTAGAAGACCTGTCCAGTAAAGACTGGAAAAGAGTTGAAAAAATAAATGAGGATGCAGTAAACCCGCTTCGTTATTGGGTGAAGCAGTACGATTTTGATGGCAAGTTAAGTACCACAGGCATATATATAAGGAGAGCAGTAGATGGCATTCCACACCCTAGAGAAGACTTAGAACAATGTTTAGAGGACATGGAGAATCTTAGAAGAACCTACTGTCTAAACGGTGCCGAAGTACAACAGGTCTGGATGCAGGTTATAGGGCCCGACTGGCATCATGTAAAGGGGAATTATGATCCTTTAAATAGACAACTTGACCTTCCAGTAACAGAGGAACAGGGGAGTGAAAACCTGAATACTAAAGTGGGAGATTTGCTCACCAGGATCAGAGCTAGGTACCGTAGACAGGCTAACTATACAGAAATCGGTAGATGCAAACAGAAGCCTGAGGAATCATTTGATGATTTTAGAGTGAGAATGGAAAAGGTGTTTAAAACCCATAGTGGACTACAGGAGGACAATGATGAGCAGGGTGTTTACAGACAGCAGTTAAAAAATGCATTACATGCAGGATCTAGACCAGAAATAAATGGATGGATTTTGAAACACTTCATAGGGATGGGTAATAGTACACTCGGAGACTACATTAACCATGCCTTACATGCAGAAAAAGTGACCAAAGGAAAACAGAAATCCACACCGGTTTCTACCTTTTTCCAAGGGGAGGAAACAGAGGTTTTCTACCAGGGAGGAAGAGACAGAGGTAGAAGCAGAGGACGTGGGAGAGGACGGAGCAGGGGGCGAGGATTTGGTCCACGCCCAGAAACTCGAGCTTGTTGGAATTGTGGAAAAAAGGGGCATCTAGCAAGGGACTGTAGGAGTTCCCAACACCAACAATCAGCATGACTAGATGATGTTGAAAAAAGAAAAAGATCTTGAAACAGGGGAAGAGGAAATTTTGAATTTAGAGGACTTATTTTTCGAGGAGAGATACAGGCCAGAGGTGACTTTGATGATAAAAGGGAATCTACTCACAAGCAATGTCAGCCAGCCTCTCCACCTTTGAACCCCCAAAAGGGAGCCAAATCCTGTTGTATGTAGATGACATTCTACTAGCATCTAAAACCAAAGAAGATTGTTTGATAGACTCTCTGGCACTATTGAAACACCTATTACTACAAGGACACAAGGTCAACAAAAATAAACTCCAATTAGTACAGCCAGCAGTAAAGTATCTAGGTCACCAACTAGCATCTGGGGGCCGTACAGTAATACAGGATAGAAAAACAGCAATACTACAGGCTCCAAAGCCACAGACAAAAAAACAAATGATGTCATTCTTGGGACTGACAAACTACTGTAGAAGTTGTGTGCCAAATTATGCTGAGATAGTTGCACCTCTGAGTGCACTAATCTATACTACAGAAATGAAAATGACTGATAAACTGATTTGGACCACAGAAAGTGAAGAAGCATTATGTAAAATAAAACAAGAATTGGTGGGAAGTGGAACACTAGCTCTTCCAGATTACATGAAGCCGTTTGTCCAAATGGTTGATAGCAGAGATAAATTTATGACCTCGGTTTTGACCCAGAAGCATGGAGATAAGATGAAAACTAGAACGGGATATGCTGTGGTAACATCGAGCAAAGTGCTAAAAGCTGCAGCGTTACCACAACATTTCTCGGCTCAGGCTGCTGAATTAATAGCATTAACAGAAGCCTGCAAACTAATGAAAGGAAAAGATGTGACAATTTATACAGACAGCCAGTATGCGTTTGCTACAACTCATACCTTCGCACAATATTGGCAAAATAGGGGAATGATTACCTCTACAGGAAAACCTGCTACACATGCAGACCTGCTAAAAGAACTTTTAAAAGCAGTAAAACTCCCAAGAACATTAGCAATATGCAAATGTGCAGCACACACCTCTAATACTGATTCTGTTTCACTGGGAAATGCATTTGCAGATAAAACAGCTAAGCAAGCAGCAATGGAAAAAAAAGAAGTACTGTGGTCCACAGAAGAATAAATCGATAATGAAATATTGAAAGAAATGCAAAAAAAAGAAAGCAAAAAGGAACAAAAACCTGGATAAAAAATGGAGTAACTGTAAACAATGACTTATACATCCGACCAGAAGGAAAACCAATCCTACCAAAAAATCTCTATAAATGGGCAGCAATATTGAGCCATGGTAAGACACATGTCTCAACAGGAGGGATGGTAGGATTAGTAAAACAGCATTATACAACCTATGGTTTTAATCTATATTCAAAAAATTTTTTGTAGAGCTTGCCTCATATGTGCTAAGCACAATGCTCAAGGCAATCTACGTCCAAAGCAAGGGAGGTTTCCAACACCTAACTATCCTTTCCAGAGTATACACATGGACTTTATAGAACTAAATCAAAGTGAAGGGAAAAAGTACTGTCTAGTGATCATAGATTCATTTTCAAAATGGATAGAACTGTTCCCAACTAAAACACCAGATGCCCTAACAGTGGCAAAAGCCCTATGTAAAGACATAATACCCAGATATGGAATACCAGAAAAAATCTATAGTGATAATGGTACACACTTTGTGAACCAAGTGGTAAAAAACATAGGAACCGCCTTCCACATAAACTTAAAAAATCACTGCAGCTACCACCCACAAAGTGCAGGACTGGTAGAAAGAATGAATGGTACTATAAAAAATAGATTAAAGAAGTGTATGGAAGAAACAGGAAGGCCCTGGACACGGTGTTTGGACCTAGTTAAAATGTATATAAACATCACTAGTACATCAGGGCTAACACCTTATGAAACACTATTTGGGAGACCGTACAGACTTCCATTATTTAAAAATGAATGGGAAGCAGAGGATGAACCTAACCTAGCAGACTATATGAGAAAAATGTTGGAACTAAAATAACTCTCTTAGTAATAGCCTTCACTGCTACAGTATTGCTAAGTGTTTTTGGTCATCAGCCTTTTCTACCTTTTATGAACAAAGTTTTGCCTACCTTCAGCTAGACCCCCAGAGGAAGCCCGTGGTACAAAGGGAACTGTATTTCTAGTATACAGTTGTCTCAAACCGGTGAAGATAGTCCACAACTCTGCCGAGGGGTTCTTAGGAAGGGAATCAAAACATAAAACATGACCACTAAAAGAAATAAGGTGATCTTTGGTGTAGGAGCTGCGGTCGTAATTATTGCAGCTCTCCTATTATTTTGGTATGAAACAAAAGTAAGAGAAGAACACATAACACCGAGAAGTATGGATGCCACCTGGGAAGAGTTGTACGTGGTGTCCAAGGTTAGGGACATGGAAAATCCCTGTAAAGGGTCAGGTGAAGAGGTTGTAGATGAAATCTACCTGTGTGTTAATGCATCTAGATTGGCAACTGTGATTTCTCTGGACCTGAATAAGATCAATATTGGGGGCTACCCAGGCAATGCCTGGGCAGGTTATGATCAAAGAGATGGGAAAATGTTTTCGCCTACACAGGGGATAGCTGGAGGCCAAATCCAAAGATAAATACCAAAGCACAGTACTGGGCTAAGGTTATACATCTGGGAAAAAATCAATAAAGAGCTAAAAATGATCATAAACACCACAAACAATCCGATTCCTTTCAAAAATGATGTTACTTGTTTCTACTTCTCCCTGCGGATTGAGAAAAGTGGAAAAGACCCCTATAAAATGATTTCCCTGTGCCAGAACTTCACAGAGTCAAGTGACACCGCCCCAGGCATAGTAGTGGCGGGCCCACACTCAACCAAACTCGCAAGTTCTGAAATGACTATATTCAATGCAGATGATGATGATGATATAGATGAGCTAATTAGAATAACCACAGGAGTTACCAGCCGAAGCAACAACTGGCTTCTAATGATAGAACAGGCTGCAAAAGTTCCACAAGGGGACTGTGTGATATGTATGGGTCCACGACCACTTTTGAGAGTGGTTCCAGCAACGCTCCCAAATGAATGTGAGTTCAGGAAATTGTTCGACTATAGTAAATGTTACTCGGTACTTCCAACCATTATCCCGTAGTGACATCTGGGGTGGTGTGGAGATAACAGGTTGTTTGATAAACTGCCATTAAATACTACTGGTTTGTGCACTGTAGTGACTCTGATGTTACCTGTTTCAATATACCCTATGACAGTACCACAACTACTTGAATCACTAGGTAATGTGCTTCCATCAGTGTGGCAGCAGCGTCAGAAACGCTCTCTGAAAGATGACGATGATCCCACCTATATAGACAGTATTGGGGTCCCACGTGGTGTACCTGATGAAAATAAGCTGGTAAATCAGATATATGCAGGTTTTGAATCATCTATCTGCTGGTGGTGTACTATAAATAAAAATGTTGATAGAATAAAACTACATCCACTACAATGTCCAGAGGTTAGGTAACAAAACAGAGCAAGGTTTCTCAGCCGTCCACGAGCAACTGTCAGCTACCTCCCTGATGGCTTTCCAAAACCGCATTGCTGTGACATGTTTGTTGGCTGAGAGGGGTGGGGTCTGCGCCCTTTTTGGGGAGCAGTGCTCCGCCCTTGTCCCCAACGACACCGCTGCAGATGGCAGCCTCACAAAGGCCTCGGATGGGTTGAGGGCTCTAAACAGCAAAATGAAAGACCACTCTGGAGCTGATACAGAAATATGGGACGGTTTGGGTAATATATTCGGCCAATATCAACAACTAATAGTCTCTGTCTTAATTCCCATAGCTGTGTTTGCAGCAATACTGACCTTGTGTGGATGTTGTTGTATTCTCTCCTTCCTCCTGACGACAATAAAAATGTAAATGATGAAACAGATGCTGAGTCCAGTGATGAAGAAGATGAAATGTCTCTCAACTTTCCAGACTTGTATCCTGACCCAAATGTTCCTATGCCGAACTTGTAAATAAGATGTTGATGATGTAATGTGTGAAATGTGTCCTTTTTCCTCTGAGTGTACCTGTTTTGAACCACTTAATGAATTACCAATAGAAAATCGAAAGAAGTTATTGAGTAAGGACTAGCTCTGGCTAAAAATGGCATAAACAGGAGGGAAATGTTAGAATTATTATTTGTTTAATCTTACTTATATGAAGCTTATAGTGTTATGCCACTTTTAGAAGTTTGTTCTGTCTGTTGTTTGTTCACTTCTTGTGTTGCAGAAGATAAGCGGCAGAACAGGAACACACTCCAACGACCTCGAGGAGAATGTGCTGTTCAGTTATCTTATATGGATAAGAGTTTGCTGTGTCAAGCTTCAACAGAGTATACTTCCCCCCCCCTTAGCTCCATGTAATTAGGGCATTCCTGATCCAATAAAA
Source organism: Poecilia reticulata (assembly GCF_904066995.2). NCBI lineage: Eukaryota > Metazoa > Chordata > Actinopteri > Cyprinodontiformes > Poeciliidae > Poecilia > Poecilia reticulata. Next base: position 881,064 of record NC_088839.1, read on the forward strand.
GAGCGAGGTGAGCAGAGAAACTTCAGAGTGTTGGTCGGAGATTGTAACTGAAGCATTCTCTGAGCACTCTCCTCGCGAGTAAGAAACTCATCACTGACTCTTTGTCTCTGTTTTTTGCAGTGTGTAAGAAATGTCTAGTGTTTGAACCTGACACCCATTTTTCATTTAACCATTTTTTAATTTAGCTTTTTCATTAACCCAATTTTTCATTTATCTATTTTTAATTGACCCCTTTATCCATTTTTCATTAATCTATTTTTCATTTAACCACTTTTCAATTTCCCTATTTCATTAACCCAATTTTTTCATTTATTTATTTTTCAGATTATCATTTTCTCAATTTCTCTTTTTCATTTATCTATTTTTCATTTGTCCATTTTTTCTTTTATCCCTTTATCTGTTCACCCATTTTTCATTAATCTATTTTTTAATTTAACAATTTTTCAATTTCCTTTTTCCTTTAACCTGATTTTCTATTTCCCAGTTTCGTTAATCAATTTTTAATATATCCCTTTTTTATTTACCCATTTTTCTTTTATCTTTTTTTCATTTAACAATTGTTTGAAAAATAGTTACTTTTCCCATTTTCCAATTTCCCTTATTCATTTAGTATTTCCTTATTTTCTTATGTATCACATTCTATTTCCCCGCAAAACTTGGAAAAAATAAATGCAAATGAGGAGAGGCACGTCATCAGGCTACAACTTCCCGAATTGGTTGGTTAACGTCACTCCCATACTTTGCTTCAAGAAAGATGGCGACCTACTAACGGGTTATCAATAAGCTGAAGCTCATTAACTTCATTATAAAATAGTGTTATTACTCCTGTATTTAGTTTTCAGTTGGTGGCTCTCATGGACTCAGAGTTTTTATAGTTTGGACCAAGCGGCCACTGAAGTTGGCTTACGATTGAAGGTTCGGGACACCTTCGTAGCTACCAGCTGTGATCCAACTATAAGGAGCAACTTTACTGTACATCGTAAGTGAACTGCAATATCCAGAGGAAGCTCTACGGAGCATCGAGCTGAAAGAATGAGAGTGACAAGCCTTGGAGATCTGCATCGGAGGCCATCTTTCAGACATGCACCGCTGCTGTCCGTCCAGGATCCTCCGGTTGCCCAGACGTTACACGGTAAGCTACATCTGATGTTTGTTTTCCAACTACAGTCATATTTAATCAATAGGGCTCAATTACGATAACGGTAGGTTTTGAGTTGATCTCGGCAGTAGGTGACGAACTGAACGTCTATAGGATGTTGAGACCAGCACGTCCTCTGATCCAATACATCTTATTAGAATAAAATCAACAAAACGTCTTCAAATTAATGGCCCAACAAAATTAATAATCTCAGTAATTATTGTTTAAACAAGGTGTGTGCATTTCGGTACCATTACAAAAATAAAAAAGGACTAGTCGTGGTTTGAGAGTCTTTTTAAACCACAGCAGATTAAAGGTTGGTAAAAATTGGGCGGACTAGCCCTTTAGCCATTTACTGAATCGGAAGCTGCATTTAGCAGCCATTAGCTTCATATACTAAACAAAGTCTGAGTATAAGGCTTTCTGTGTGAAGGTATCATGATCAAATTAATTACATACCGATTTGGACAAGTGTAGAAAAACAAACTGTGCGGCAGAGAGAACTTCCGGGTCAGACCACTTGTCAAAAATGAAATAACGAAAATCGAAATTGAGCGCTTGTTATTCGTTTTTTCTATTTTTGTTTTGTGCCCTAAATGGGAAATAACGAGTCAAAAATCCGATTTCGGTTTTCTAAACGGAAAACGAAAAAACGAGTCTATTGACATTTTCAAATTTTTCATTTCAAACGAAAAAATTAACTGCCAGAAAATGCACGGATTACCCTGAAACTTTCTGATCTAAAGTGACTTCTCTGTTTCATCCAATGAAACTCCATCTTGACTGGCTGAAACCAAAAGACGATAAATTGAGCTGTGTGAAGCTGACACTCCACCCACGTCAAAAATCCAGCAAACAGTCTGAATGGTTAGTGCTCCGTTTGTGCAGGTTTGTGCCGTTAAAACTGTCGTTTGTGCAACTTTCGTCTTTGAGATATTAAAAGTTATAATTATGGCCGATGAATTTAATTCAGAAGATGTGCCTTTATGCATATGCTTAAGTGTTAATGATTCAATATAAATGTAAAGGCTGCATGATAGTACCTCTATGTTTCAATAGGTTTAAAAAATCTGGACTTCAAATATAAGTTGTTAATTTAAATAAATGCATATGTAAGCTAGCCATGCATACATCCTCTCTGCTTTTATGGGGATGGATTGCATTGAGTCAATATTTTATGTGAAACCTTAGCATTAATTTGCCTTGTTCAAAAATGAAAATCAGAGGGTTGGAAAATTTTCAAAAATTACTTATTCAAAACGATTTCTTTGAGACTGCTAAAATAACTTTAGCGAGAGGTTGAAATTACACTTGCTCTGGACCAAAACCAGATCTGGGGGGTGAGAGGGGTGGGGAGGGAGGCTCACTACAGAGTAAGTGGAGCCAATCCCAGTTGACGTGTGAGAACTATGTCAAAGTTCGCAAAAATGTTATGTGCTTTTAAAAATCCTTGAAGCCCATACACATTTAATGCCAGAAATAGAATGAAATGAAAATTGTTGCATTTAAAATATATTTACTAAATATTAAGTACATTACTTGGATGAACTTTGTTGAACCAGTGACGCACTTCCGGTTTACTCTGCAAAAACTTTGCTCAAGCAACTAGCATATTAGCTATGGATTTTTTTTAAATTATTATTTTTACCCGTTTGCTGCATAATCAGCAGAAAGTAAGTCAACAATGTGAATGTAATTGTTCAGACCACCTCCGAAACCAAAGCACAGTTGAACAGGTTATACACATTACGTTAGGGTCACTGCTGCATCTCCTTTATTGGCAGAATTCAATTATTGTGGAGAGTGAACGCTATATTGGTGAGAAAACATTGCTATCTTAAAACATTTCTTGAAATGAGACTAATTTCTTCTTGTTCTAAATCTTTATTGAAGTTCCAAACAAAAGAAGGTACACATTGTACAACAGCTGAAAATCTGAAGAATTTAAACGAAGTAGCCCACACTTTGGTTTGTTTTGGAGCAATATGGGGGGATGGTAAACTCTGGATTACCTAAAAAAATATTTTTAATATCTCAGAAACCAAACCTGCACAAACGAACATTTTAACGGCACATACCTGCACAAACGGAGCACTAACAAACTAGCCCACTTTGGTTTGTTTTGGAGCAAGATGGGGTGACGTTGACGTCATCGGCCAAAATTATAACTTTTAATATCTCGAAGACAAAAGTTGCACAAACTAAAATTTTAACGGCACAAACCTGCACAAACGGAGCACTAACAAACTAGCCCACTTTGGTTCTTTTTGGAGCAAGATGGGGGGATGGTGAACTCTAGATGACCTAAAAAATAATTTTTAATATCTCAGAAACCAAAGCTGCACAAACAAAAATTTTAACGGCACAAACAGAGCACTAACCATTCAGACTATTTGCTGGATTTTTTTGATGTGGGTAGGGTGTCGGCTTCACACAGCTAGTAAACTGTCCTGATCACTTCTAAATGCTTTATAAATGTAGCGTTACACATTGCACATTGTATTCTTCTCATTCTAACCTTGAGAAGAATGCATTCTCTGAGTGAAGAACAAGTTTACCTATTTCTGCCTCTTATCTCTCTTTTTGTCTGTAAGGTTTTGCTGCCTGTTATGATAACAGCAGTACAAACAGCGGCTCTGTTTTTTCGCCTCGGACTGGTTTTGCATTACACAAACCATTAGGCTCAAAGACCGGCGGACAGACCACGGACAGCAGGCGGCCGTGTGCGCTCGGCGGCTACACACCGCTGCAGAGGCCAGAAGAGACGGCTTAATGAGGGGACACGGAACAAAGGGAATCTAAAAAGAGAGACAATGGAGAGAGGGCAGCGACGAGGGATGAGAGGGCGAGGCTAATGAGAGGCTGTTCAAACCCAGAATGTCAGTGACGCAGCCAGCTGGACCGGAGCTGTGATAACGGGCCAAGCGGCAGGCCGCGCATTGGGGGGGGGGGGGGGTCCTGCGTCAAAATGTGAGCACGTGGACTTTAGCAAGAGAACGAGAAGAAAGGAGGAAAACACAGTTAATGAGTGTATTAGCCACTGTTACACACCAGCATGAGTGTCTTGTTACAGTGTTCTGTAATAGCTGGGTGAGTGACAGATCTTTCCTGTGTGCCAGTTGTTAGCCACTCATTAGTTTAGCAATAGTTACTCAGGATGATGGACGTGTCTGCAGGAAGAAAAGAAAAAAGCTGAGCGCAATTTGATTGACTGTTGGATGGATTTAGAAATCTTTGTAGCTTGGGGTACAAACAAATTTTTTTAGATGTTCAAAAATAATACCTCCTCTCTCTCAGCTCTGGGTAATTGCTCAGCAACTCATCGCCATGGAAACTGAGTCAGCAGGATGCAGCCTGACTCCTGACATCTGTGCAATTCATGAAACGCTCACCCTTTGGCTCGGAACAATCACGGAAAAAAGTTTAATTCGGTGAACGCGGCAATCTTCTTGTTTACACGCCTTCCAACCTTCGGCTTTCCCACAGCAGCTGCCGGCGTTTGGCTGCCGGTCCACCTTCCTGCCGCCAGAAACTCCCGTGAAAACACACCCGATCGAGTCCCAATCACAGGGCTGGGCTGCAGCGGAGAGGTGCGGCTCGTCCAAAACAATGCACATTTATTTAAGGGTAAGACGAAGCAAGAAGTGTTTCCTCTCCCAGAAACTATGGCACCAGAAACGTTACTGGATACACAAGAAGGAATAAGTTCTAATGTACAAAACAAATGAATAATTAACCTTTGAAAAATGTCCTTTGACATAAAATCAAACATTGTTCAGTTGACAGTAACGAGCACAAAGTGTGCAAAGAAAAGATCCCCCACACCGTGAGACCAGCAGCAGAGTGAGTGGTGGATCAGAACTCACTGACACGGTCAGGCACTGATGGACGCAGGGACTGAACAGTGAATACAAAAACAGGTGTTTATTAGGAAATAAATTTATTCTTAGTCAGACAGGCCAGGGTCAGAACCAGGGAATCCAAATCGGGGTCGGGCGGTTCCTCATCTCAGGGTCAGACAGACGGGGGGTCAGAGCCAGCGGGTCCAAATCCAGGTCAAAACAGGTTCCAGATCTCAGGGTCAGACAGCGGGTCAAAGCCAAGAGGTCCAAATCCAGTGGAGAGGGTCAGGATCAGGGACAGGAGAGGCAACTAGGCAGAAGGAAGAGACAGACAGGTTAGTTACCGGGCAGTTAGCTCAAGTTTCTACAGCAGGCCTGAAGGTGTTACCGCTGAGGGTTTCACAACAACCTGACGCCGTGCAGGGCGAAGCGCCGTCCTTATATGGCAGCAGCTGGGGATCAGGGTGATGATGATCAAGTGTGAGTGGTCACAGCTCAGCAGCAGTTGTGACAGGTCCCCCCCTCAGGTAAGCCAACGGTCTCCTTGATGACTGTAGAAGTCACGGATGAGCTGAGGGTCCAGGATAGCAGAATGCGCCACCCAGCTCCGCTCTGCAGGACCATACCCTTCCCAGTCCCAGTCCACCAGGTACTTCAGGCCACGCCCCTGATGGCCCACATCCAGGAGACGGCGAACAGTATAAACGGGGCCACCATCAACAATCCAAAGTCGTCTTTGGGGGGACAAAGACGACTAGAGACAACAGGTTTAATCTGGGACACGTGGAATGAGGGGTGGATCTTCATAGTTCAAGGAAGGTCAAGCCGAACAGTCACTGGATTGATAATCTTGGTAATGGTGAACGGGCCAATAAAACGAGGTGAGAGTTTCCTACAGTATGTTTTGAGGTATGTTCCTTGTGTACAACCAAACCTCCTGACCAGGTTGGTAAACTGGGAGCCGGGGTCCTGTGATGATCGGCCAGGAGACGATTGCGTTCGGCCGTCCAGGAGAGGGCTGCACGGGTCCGTTGCCACAAACAATGACACCGGCGAAGGTGATGCTGCACAGATGGTACTGAGAGTTCCTTTTCCTGAGAGGGAAATAGAGGCGGCTGATAGCCCAAGGATACCTCAAACGGGGACATACCTGTGGCTGTACTGGTCAGGGAGTTGTGGGAGTATTCTACCCAAGGTAGAAACTGAGATCAAGAGGCAGGATTGTTGATGACTATACAGCGCAGGGCTGCCTCCAATTCCTGGTTGACCCCCTCAGTCTGGCCGTTGGTTTGTGGGCGGAAACCCGATGAAAGGCTTGCTGTGCTGTGTGTCGTACTACAATGTCATGTTCCACCACACTTGTTCTTCCTGGGTTCTGCTGAAACACTGCAGAGTTACAGAGTCCTCTCACCCGTTGCTGCTTGTCCCAGGGTAGATGGCCAAGATCCAAATCTAGAGAGGTAGAAGTTGGTAAATATTGCTCGTCCACTTCATCCTCTTCCGCCACCCTCCGTATGAGCAGTGCATCTGCTTTGCGTTCAACCCGCTGCACCCACTCCTTTAGCAGGTTTATAGGCAAAAAGAAGATATGGCAGCCACTGATCCCAATCTGTACCCCAGTCATTGACAAACTTTCTGAGCATTTGTTTCAGAGTTTGGTTAAAGCGTTCTGTTAGCCCATCAGTTTGAGGATGGTATGGGGAAGTCCTCAGACTCCGGATGCCCAACAGTTGATATACTTGTTTCAATAGAGTGGACATAAAATTTGTTCCTTGGTCTGTTAGTATTTCTTGAGGAAACCCAACCCTTGAGAATAACTGCACAAGGCAATATGCAATGGGTCTGGCCTTTATAGATCTTAAAGGAAACACTTCCGGGTATTTTGTTGCATAATCGGTTACAACCAGCATGTAGCGATTACCCGCTGAACTCCTCTCCACAGGCCCTACAATGTCCATTCCTAGACGCTCAAAAGGGACACCGATGATTGGGAGGGGCTGGAGTGGAGCTCTGGGAGGAATTTTAACAGAGGTCTTCTGACACTCTGGACAACTCTTGCAAAATTGAGCTACATCTTTACTTAGACTTGGCCAGTAAAATTGGTATTTCATGCGAGCTGTGGTTTTGTGCTTACCCAGGTGGCCAGCCCAGGGAATCGAATGCCCCAATGTGATGATGGCACTTCTCACCTGTTGGGGAACCACTAGCTGCAACACTGACCCCTGCTGGTGATATAGTATGTCATTTTGCACGATGTACTCCATATCCTTATAATCCAGCTCCACTCCAGGTTTCTGTAACTTTGCCATCTGAAAAAGAGGTGACAGAGACTGATCAGCCTTCTGGAGTTCACCAATATCACGTGGAATATCAAACCCAAATGGTGGCAATGCTGGCTCAGTAACCATTGGTGTATCCACCAATGAAAATTGAAGTCTCTCCCGCCTCTTTTGTCTGCGGGTCTTCCGTGGTTTTTCTGCAGTAGTTTCCAACTCCTCATTGAAAAAGGGCAGGGCACTCAGCATGTCTGTGTGGGTGTCGGTTCGCTTAGCCTGAGCTCTGGTAACAACTAAGTTAGTCTCCTGAATCTGTTCAGCCTCCAACAGAGCAAACAGTACGGGAAAGTCACGCCCGAGCTCGACAGAATAAGGCAAGCCGTCAACCACACCCACATTCATTAGATACATTTGGTCTTTAACCTTAATGTGTATGTTCGTTGTTGGAAAACTTTTCTCATCTCCATGGACACAGCAGATTGAGATTGTGTCATGTGTCTGAACATTTGGTGGAGCAAAATCTGCATGAACATGCGACCGAGAACTCCCTGAATCCAGAAGGGCCATGAGTTCAATCCCATCCACTTCAACTCGGCTCATTTTGATTGTCTTGTCTCCCTGCAGGTCTGCATTAACTTTAGCCCGAGGGCCAGAACACAGTTGGACCATTTTAGTTGAATTTCTTGGACACCTAGGCTTTGTATGGCCTTCTAATCCACATAGGTAACAGACAATCCTTTTACCAGAGATCTTGGAAAGGTTAGTAGAGGGATGATCCTGCAGTTGCTGTGGCTTACTAGCAGTCATGTTTGCCGCCTCAAGATGGTGCTGGGGAGTCCTCCGGACATCTCGTGGGGTTTTCCACGTATTATGACTCCAGGCTTGTCCCTTCCTTCTTGCAGCCACAAAGACATCTGCCAGTTCGGTCGCTCTCATTGCTGACTCAGGATTATGCTCTCGGATCCACACCTGGAGCTCAGGAGACAACATCCTCAGAAACTGCTCCAAGATTATCATTTCACTAATATCATGAACGGTTTTACCCCTTGGCTGAATCCATTTCCCATAGAGTTCCTTCAGCCTCGCATATAACTCACGAGGACTTTCATCTGGCTTGACCTCCAAAGACCTAAATTTTTGTCTATAGGATTCAGGGTTAATGTCATACTTTAACAGAATGGCAGATTTGACTTTATCATAATCTAATGAGTCATCAATGTTCATATGTACGTAGGCACCTCTGGCTCTGCCAGTGAGCAGGGGTATCAGACGAAAAACCCAGTCTGCTTTCTGCCACCGATAAGCTGCAGCCATACGTTCAAAGGTAACCAAAAAATGTTCAATATCATCATCTTCAGTTAACTTCTCCAGTCTGCCCTCCATTTGTGGAGAGAACCGAGTAGCAGATGAGATTGTTGGACTGGGACTAGCTGATGCCGCCTCAGCCCAGGCCTGCTGAGCAGAGGTAGAAGGCTGATCATCAGACCCAGCTGCAGGAGGTTCTAATTGAGATTGTTCAATCTCTGACTGCAGACGGCTAAACTGATGTTGAAGGGATTTAAATCGTTGTTCTTGTCGTGCATTTACCTCAGTTTGTTTGGCATCTCGGACATCCTGTTGCCCCAAATGGGTCTGTAGCATAGCCATCAGGTCAGACAGAGTTGGTTCTATTTGCTGCTCCTCCATGCCTTCAGTGACCCCCTCAGCTCCATTTTCCTCCTCTTCACCGAGCGGCTGAACAGATCCCTTTTTCTTGTCACTCCTGAGACCACGAGACATCCTCCTATGTAAAAAGTAGGGGAGAACGCAAGATTCCAAAAAAATTGTGAAAAAGAAAAAAAATCAACACCTGTGTCTAGTACTGCATAAATCCCACTTCTGACACCAATTGTCAGGGACCAGACAGTACAAAATGCAGAACACAGGTGTTGAATTCAAAAAGGTGGGTTTTTATTTACCCAAAAATATGAACAAAAGGTTAACATAACATTTAAATGGGCATGCTAATAAAAGAGGTCAACATAAATTACGGAACTCAAGACATAACTGACACAACAACAAACTGACCTCCTCACATAAGACACAAGGGGATTTAAATACAAGTTTAGCTAAACTATGAAGACACAATAGGGGAAAACAAAATGGCTGCCAATCCAACAACTAACCCAAACAATGAAATAAACCCACAAACCCCACCCCCACCCCCTCAGCATGACGCAGGTGGTTCAGTCCAATAAGGCCATGAGATGTATATCAGGAACCTCAGCCCTTTGCCACTCCTTTGGTCCAGAGAGGGGAGCCCAAACAGCCAGGTAACTCAAACAAAGAAAACAATATTAATACAACATAATTAAATTTCAACCCTGCATTATTAACATGTGTGCACTCCATATAAACATTGTAAGGTGGAAGACAAAAAATAAAGGATAATTAAACAACAAAGCAAACTAAAGTGAAAGCCAACTTATGATAAGGCGTGGACCTTATCCTGTGTGGCTGGCCGTCACACTCCTAAAGCTCGACAAAAGGCATGCCAGACCCTGGATGTGAACTGGGGCCCCCGGTCTGCAACAATATCCAAGGGGATGCCATAAAAACAAACCACATGGTGCACCAGGAGATTGGCCGTTTCCATGGCAGTCGGCAACTTTGGTAGTGCTACAAAATGGGCAGACTTAGAAAACCGGTCAACAATGGTTAAAAAAACAGTTACCTTCAGATGGGGGAAGCCCTGTAACAAAATCCATCAAAATGTGCGCCCAGGGTCATCCTGGGACAGGCAGAGGGCACAAGCAGCCAGCGGGTTGTTTATTGCTGGACTTACCCCGATTACAGATGGTGCAGGAGGAAACAACCTGACAGGTGTCTTGAGCCATTGATGACCACCAGAAATGACTCTGTAATAAGGTGAGTGTTCGATGGACCCCAGGATGGCAGGCGAACTTAGAAGCATGGATCCACTGGAGAACCTTAGGACGAACACTTTCTGGGACAAACAAATGGTTGGGAGGACAGTCCACTGGGGTGGGTTGTTTGTGTAGAACTTGCCTCACCAGCTGTTCAATCTCCCAGGAGAGAGTTGCCACCACACATGAAGCCGGTAAGACACTCTCTGGTTCCTTTTCCAGTACCTCAGGTTCAAACTGACGAGAAAGTGCATCAGGTTTGCAGTTCTTGGAGCCAGGTCTTTTTAAGACAAAGTTGAATCTTGCGAAAAACAATGACCATCTGGCGTGGCGTGGAGTTAACCTTTTTGCAGACTGAATGCAAGATTCTGGCAACTCCACCACTGCTTTGGTGTTGGCAGGATCGGCTCCAATCTGTCCATCCTCAATGACAAACCCCAGGAAGTTAACTGTGGAAAGATGAAAACTGCATTTTTCAGCTTTAACAGTTTGTTCTCCAGCAGCCTCTGGAGAACCTGACGAACATGACCAACATGCTCCTCCTTGGTCTGTGAGAAGATAAGAATGTCATCCAAATAAACGAACACAAAATGATTTAAGAAATCCCTCAGAACATCACTAACAAAGGCCTGGAAGATAGCAGGGGCATTAGTTAGGCCAAAAGGCATCACCAAGTATTCAAAATTGCTTATAGATGTCTTAAAAGCAGTCTTCCATTCATCTCCCTCACGTATCCTGACTAGATGATAGGCATTTCGTAAATCCAATTTGGAGAAGATGGTTGCCCCCTGCAGCAGTTCAAAAGCCATGGACATCAGAGGTAATGGGTATTTATTCCTAATTGTGATTTTATTTAACCCCCGATAGTCGATGCATGGGTGTGATGTTCCATCTTTCTTTTCTACAAAAAAACTGGCACTTAGTGGGGATGGCAAGCGGCGGATGACACCAGCTGCCACAGAGTTGTTGATGTAGGTCTCCATGGCTTCATGTTCCTGCTTGGACAGGCTGAACAAGCGACTGTTTGGCAGCGGAGCATCTGGCATGAGCTCCATCGCACAGTCGTACGGTCGGTGAGGGGGAAGCAAGAGGGCTTGGGACTTACTGAAAACGGCAGCTAGGTTGTGGTACTCAGGAGGAATCAATGACAGGTCAGGGGGATCTGGACTGTCACAAAAACACCCACATTTAGGCTGGGAAGCACGAAAACGGTTATTAGAACAGGACAGACTAACTATCCTTCCTGTGACCCAATCAATATGGGGATTATGAAGTCTCAGCCACGGATGACCCAACACCATGGGAAAACTGGAGGAAGGGATTACTTTAAATCGGAGAACCTCCCTGTGGTTCCCTGATGTGGGGATGTCTGACATGTGACAGAAAACAAGAGAGCATCATTAAGACCATTAGCAGATAATGGTGAGCTGAGGGGTTCAATGGGAATGTTAAGTTTTTTAATTAAGTCTTCATCAATAAAGTTATCCTCAGCTCCAGAATCAATTAAGGCAGTTAATGAGGGGGAAGTTGACTGGTGGCAAAGCTTAACATCAATTAGCAGGCGGCTGGTAGAGAGTTGGGGATTGCCCGTGCTGCTCACTAGAGTCCCCACCTCTAATGAGCCTTGTCTTTTGGCCGTACAGGGCAGCACAATAGAGGCAGTCACCAGTTTGAAGCCTCTGTCTTTCTGTGGCAGTCAGGTGTTTTCTACCTATTTGCATGGATTTGTCGTCAGGGGGCGGTGGAGCCTGTGACTGGGCCGGCGGAAAGACGGGTGGCAGGCGGAAACACGAAGCCTGTAGTCAAGACGGATAGACATTGTGATTAGTGAGTTCAAGTCCTTTGCATCATCACTGATGGACAGACCGTCCTTTAAGGACTCATTTAAGGCTTGATAATACACTCCTTTGAGCGCCTCGTCGTTCCATTTTGTGTCAGCAGCCAGTGTGCGAAACTCCACTGAGAACTCGGCTGCACTACGGGAGCCTTGGTGCAGTTTAAGCAGGCGTTTGGAGGCATCCCCAACATGATCTGGGTGATCAAACACAGTGCTTATTTCTTCAGAGAACTGTTTAAAGGTAAGGGAGGTTAACGGTGTAGTTGAGTCAAACGCTAGCTAAAGCCTGATCCCTCAGCAGTCCCATGACATAATATATCTTGGATAAATCGGAGGCCAAAGCCATAGGTTGCTGATTAAATACCATCCGACATTGTAACAGAAAACCCCGGGATTTTGACAGTTCACCTGAGAATGGAGGGGGATCAGGAACATACGGACCTCGAGAATTTACAGGAGCGGGGAGAGCAGGAGGATCGGCCGGTGAGGAGACGGGTGGAGGAGCAGCTGCAGTAGCAGTTGATGCGCCTGACGTCCCTGGACTTGGGGAAAGCATTGAGGTTAGTTTGTCTACCTGTGAGGACAACTGGGCAATTTCCTGATGGAGAGTTTGGCTGGCCGCTTCTAGCCCAGAGAGTCGATGAACGCTTTGCCCTAACACAACTCCTTGTCGGCTTATGATGTCCCTCAGGGCTGCAACGGGTTGCTGTTCAGTTGGGTCCATGTTTGGTCAGATTGTTCTGACACGGTCAGGCACTGATGGACGCAGGGACTGAACAGTGAATACAAAAACAGGTGTTTATTAGGAAATTAACTTATTCTTAGTCAGACAGGCCAGGGTCAAAAACGGGGAATCCAAATTGGGGTCAGGCAGTTCCTGAGCTCAGGGTCAGACAAACAGCGGGTCAAAGCCAGGAGGTCCAAATCCAGTGGAGAGGGTCAGGATTGGGGACAGGAGAGGCAACTAGGCAGAAGGAAGAGACAGACAGGTTAGTTACTGGGCAGTTAGCACAAGTTTCTACAGCAGGCCTGAAGGTGTTACCGCTGAGGGTTTCACAACAATCTGACGCCGTGCAGGGGGAAGCTCCGTCCTTATATGGCAGTAGCTGGGATCAGGGTGATGATGATCAGGTGTGAGTGGTCACAGCTCAGCAGCAGCTGTGGCACTCACTGGACCAGAAAACTTGGTTTTCCATCTGATATCATCATAATAATAAAAAAACAAAGATAATAATTACGTGATAATAATAATAAAATAATAGTAAATATTATTCTTAACTTTGCATTCACAATTAAACAAGTAAAATGAACAATAAAAGACAAATTCAAACAATAAAATATATTCCACAGGCAATGCGTCATGCATATTATTCCGTTTTAGTGACCAAGGTTATCATACGAAACAACAAAAACTGAAATTGAGAAAACATTTTTGTTAACTGGAAGAAATAAAAAAACGGTAATTAATGGGGAAAATCTATATAACTAACTACATCTTGCATTTATAAACTAAATTATAGATATAATATATTTTGTTTTTGTGTTTATGAATCTATTTGTTAGCATTTCAAACTGATGTGTTTGAATTTTTTTTTTATTTTTTTTTTACCCCAAACAAAAACTTTGCATCAGCTATGGGCAAATGACGTCACTCCGTCCTCCTCCTAGAGCCAAAATGGGAGCAGAGAGCTTTGGGAGAAAACGGCAAGTCTTCCGTTTTATCCAGGAAGCTTCTGTGTTGTTTCCATCTTTCCCGCCGTACTCCCAAATTAGGATTCTCCTGTAAATTTCCCATATCGTAACATAATTACAGCCCGTTCTCCTCTGAGGGTGTAGCACCGGGCGGCAAAAAATTCTCAGATTTTCAAATCCAAAATTTGACAGGTATGTGATGTTCTGTGATAACTGAATACATGTTTTGAAAAAGTTACTTGAGTATTCATCTATACATTATCACAGTGCAATACTTTGACATTTTTTAAATCTGCACCTTAAAATTAACCAAAATATGAAAAACTAAAACTGCTACAATATCTAATAAAAACTAAACTGAGCGATATTTAACTGATAATAACTAATAAAAATGAGCAAAAAAACACAGTAAATTAAAGAAAAACAAATTGAATTAGACAAAAATTCACAACAAAATAAAATTTTATGAAAAACCCAAAACGATTTTAGCCTCAGTTTCCTGTTGAGTGAACAGCAGTGGTCAGACCACCATGTGGTCAGTTTGCTGGAAGATTGCTGTATTTTTCTGTTTTCCTTTTCAGTTGCTGATTCTGAATAACTGGGCCCATTCTCTTCTGACGTGACATTAACAGGACGTTTGTTCACACAACTGCTGCTCAGTGGATAGTTACTCTGTTAACCTGGGAGATGGCAGTGTGTGAAAATCTCAGCACATCAGCAGTTTCAGGAAGCTGGTTCTAATTGGCTGTCTTCTGCCCCTTTACAGTATTTATTTTTTTTTTACGTTTACATAGAAAAACGTCTTTACTGGAAATGTGGTTCATCCCAGTGACTGATGACTGATTTTTCAAAATATAATGGAAATGTAAGGCGGGATAAAGTAGCAACTGCAGAGGCAGGTAAAGCTCTGAACAGTGACTCAGCTGAATCAGACTTCTCCCGTTTCTTCTGGTAAGGGATGAGCTCCACATGGCACACAGAGACGAGTTCATTTGCCAGCCACCTGGAGAGCTATTAAAGCTTCTTATTCAGGATGACCCGCAGGGTACCGTCCCTTAAGTCTACAAAAAGTTTGAGCCCATGCCTCTAATTCTAGCCAGCGGCTATCAGCAGGCTCTCTCTTCCTTTCTCTAATGTAGAAGAACTTATCTGAGAAGTAAGTGTGGACTGGTCAGACTGGGCCTGAATGTAGAGCACTTTGGAAAAGCAGCCAGAACCCTTCGAGCTTTTCACATTTGGTCACTTTTTAACAGAAACTTTTAATGTTTTTAAGATTCAACATATATCCACAAAAGCAGTGCAAAAAAATATTAAGACGGAGAGAAAACAATATGTTGCTTTTTCAAAATAAATCATACATGTATTTGCCAAATGAACCATTAATTGTCAGGACTTGGTCTTGGCTTTATTCAAACTCTGGTATGTTTGTGTAGAAAGTCCGGTTTGTTTGTGGAGATGTGAATATGTGATCGAACTCTGATGCAGACCAAAACAATGAACTCTGGTCCGTTGGAAACCTCAATCTCTGTCCGGTTGACGTGAAATCTGGTGCAGTTCGAACATAGGTTCAAGTGCCAAGCAGACCAGAAACAGCTACAAAAGCAGGAAACAGACCACAGCACAAGGCATTCTGGGTAAATAGAATCAAACAAACGTGTATCTGGCGCTACCAGGAGGAATGGCTTGTGGTCTTTTGCTAAAGACAAAGCAGAAACCGCAGAAACCCTACAAACGCTAAAATCTGACGGCGCTCCAGTTTTGTTCACATTCTGTTAACAAGGAAGGCATCAGTGTCGTCTTCTGGGATTTTTTTTTGTGGTTCTTGGTGCAGCACCCCTACATGGATGGGGGCTAAAAGGTTTTTCAAAGGGTTTGAATTGTTTGACACAGTGCAGGGTGAAAGAGAACCATCCAGCTGAAAATGGAGCAAATGTTGTAATTTTAGTCTGTAATCGAACCGAGGCTCTGGCCTGTCAGATGTAAAAACATTCAAACTCAGCAGAGGAACAGATACTGCACTGCAATGTTCCCACGTTTCCAGGAGTGTTCTGTTTTCAGTTATTGATTAATTGTTGACATCGGGAGCACAGTGCATGTACGAAATTATACATTTTCACTAATCTGTTGTCAGTTAGGATGGCTGTAGTAGCAAAATCAGGTGAAGGAGTGAGAATGAAAAAAGAAAAACATGAAAGTAAAACATAGAAACATACTGAAGAGGTATAAGCAGCTCGTATCATTTATTGGTGACGGTTAATTTGTCAAGCAAATTCCTTTAAGATTCAGGGTTTGTTAAGTAATTCACTTTCTTTAAATTTCTTTAAATTAAGAAATTGTTCACTTAATGCTGAAAACATTAGATTCAGATTAGGGCGGCTGGTTGGAGACGACTGTTTGAGATGTTGCATGTTTCCCTGTTGTTGTGACTCTTCATACATTTTCATCACGGATCCCCCAGTGAGTCTGTGTGGGAGGTCACCGCATCTGTGCTCATTTTCTTTTGCCTGTTTGCATTCATATGCAACTCCAGTGAGGAAATGTGAGCTGTACCGAACCGAGAGTCACGAAGCAAACTGCAGGAAACACGTTCCTGCACTGATATCCAGAGTAAGACAGCAAAAATGAAAATCTGCCTGTGATTTTGTTTTATGCTTTCTAAATCAGATGCTTCAGATTTCTTAAAGTCCTTTGGTGTTGCCATGGTAACCTGGTGTCCTCTCTCTCTAGTTTCATTCTTCAAGGTTTCTGAGCTTGTGAGGACATATTTGCACACAGACCAGAATGAATGTTCAGGGTCTTTGTATCCATCTGCTGACTGATACTTTTCAATAAATAACCTTTTCTCTGATTGGTTGGAGTTTTTTTAGTTTTCATGCTGTAGTGGTAGCCATGGATACTGACAAACCAGTTGAATGGACCTTCCAGAACCACTTGTCTGTGTGCAATCACTGGAGACATTCACTGCACTCATTCCACTCATTGTGAGACTGCTGGCCCCAACTGACTGGACCTCTGTTTTATTAGCTTAGTCACTTTAAAGGGAGTGAATATTTATATTGCATATTTTTACATTCAATTGTCATTATTTTGTAGAATTCAGTTTTCACTTTAATATTAAAGGATTTTTTTGTAATTTTTGTTCAAAAAGAACATCGTGATTGATTTATAAAATGAATTAAAATATTAAAACATCCAAGGGGGACAAATACTTTTTATAGGCATTGCAAAATGACTCCCTCTTCAGGTTTTCCCAGTCAGGGTTTGAACCATCCGTGAACTTTATTCACACTACGATGGCAGTGGACCAGCTATCCAGTTGGTTTTGTTGTTTGTGCGTTTCATAGCATTTCTCAGAGGAGAGGAATGATTCAGTCAGTAACAGACTCCAGAACACACACACCTGGACTGATCATGAACTGAAATTCAAATGCCTTAATTCCCTCCGGTGCGATGTGCTTTGGCACGACAGCAGCTCTGTGATGGTTAAAACCTGAGTGTCTACCGGGATGAAATTACACGTCACGCTGCTGTTACCTGGTGGCCAGAAAGCGCCGCTGTCTTCCTCATCACAACTCTCATTTCCATGCGGCGAGTTACAACAAGCTGCAGTGCACATAACTAATTGTAATGAGCTCTAATAACAAGGATCTCTGTGTTTTGTCACAGGGGGAAGGGGATAGGGTGAAGGGGAGGCTGGATGAGAAACACAATGGCAGCGAGAACAGCAGGAATGTATAATCTCTTCTTTCCTTCTGACTGAATCCAATTTTCATTCTTTCAATTAATTAAAACTCACAGGATAAACTGAGATGCAGGCCGCATGTGTAAGCGCTCTGTGGTTATTTATGTATGCAAATCCATTTTTGCCTAAAAAGCACATAGTGCCTCATAATTGTGTTGCCAAGCAAAGTGGGGAAACTGTCCAAAGCTGTGGGTTTGTCTGTCATATGCGACAGTTCTTCAGCAAACAGTGTGGCCAATGTTTAATGTTAAAACCCCACATATGTTTCCTATGTAGTGAAGCGGCCACAACCTTTTAAAAATACTTATGATAATATTGGCACAAATTTGGGCCAAAAAATTTGTGCTTGTAAATTGAGCTGTTTAAGTTATGGAATAAATATAAATGTGAGTTTAACAACAAAGACATTTACTGTTTTCAAACTGTAATTTATGTTCTTCAACCACCAGATTTGAGCAAAGTGTTATTCAGAGTTTCAGGAACTCCTGATCATTCATGGAGCTTAGAACTACGGACTGTGAACACTGATGTTAGCGTCATGGTTAGCATTCAGATGTTATTTTAGACTTGAATAGCTGACTCGAATTACTGACTACTTTTAGCACAACCTATTCACAGATTGGTATTTGAAGCAGAAATCAACCCAGTGGTCCAAAGAGAAGCAGAATTATCATCCATTATTGTTGTTAGCAGATGTAGCTTGTGCGTCAGATTTGCTGAAGTACCGGAAACATGCAAATTCAAAGATTCCAGCAGGGATTTTTTTTAATGTAAATAAAATGCGATTATTTGTGTAAACACTTTAAATGTGTTCAAATCTATATAGTCGATAACAATGAGCATCTTTAAGTTTCATCCCTACATTTGTAGAAGACAAGACACGTGTATGTTTTGTACCTGGATGTAACGATAGTGTTTTGTGTAATTTTCTAATTTTTTTATGAACAACATGGACGTCCCAACAGGTGGAGCATTTCCAAATGTTAAAATTGGATTTGCGATAGACTGTTTAGTTGGTCGGGGGCGTAATCTGCTTCCAGCCCAATGACTCCTGGAGTTTGTTGCCATTTTATGCATACATGAGATGTGATATTTCAGCTGCAGATATTTTTCTTCATTTTCAGAGCTGTAAACACTGATGAGGTGAGGCTTTAGACCTGAGTACAGCTACTATGCAGTCAGTGAACATCCTGTGCATATGCTGATATAGTTGTGCTAATGTGAAGAAATGTTGACACTGTTTATCCCTTTTTGTAGGTGCATAATTGATACTCAGATGTCCGTCAAAGCCTTTTGTTTACATGAATTATGTCTTTCTTCACCCTGAGGCTATTTTGACAGGCCAAAGAGTCTTTTGCTGAGAAATGACACTGAGGCTCTTTGATTTTTACAAAATGCCTTGTAAAGTGTGATTTGCCATCTGCTGTATGCTAGCAGTCACTTTTAATCTCAGTCAGCAGTAGAGAGACTGTTCTAAAAGTCGCTGGTCTGTTTGTTTATGGTGTTGATCCATCCTTTGTTTGGCTGGGATGGAAACAGCTCTAAACACCTCAGAATGTAGAACAGCAGAGTTTGACGTCAGTCTGACAAGATGTCATGTCTGGGAACCTTAGGCTTCTGACACTTGATTTACTGTCATGTTTTAATTCATTAAGTTGAAACCAGAAGTTTACATACAATTTTCTCTCTTTCTGAATTTAAATCAGACCAAGTTGTTCTTGTTTCAAGTCAGTTAAAATTGCCAAAATAATTTCTATTTGCTAAATGTCACAATAATAGCAGAGAGAATATACTTGTTCAAACATCCATCCATCCATCCATCCATCCATCCATCCATCCATCCATCCATCCATCCATCCATCCATCCATCCATCCATCCATCCATCCATCCATTTTCTTACACTCTTATCCCTGGTTGAGTTGCGAGGGGTGATGGTTCCTATCTCCAGCTGTCAACGGGCGAGAGGCGGGGTCACCCTGGACAGGTCACCAGTCCATCAAAGGGCAAAACAGAGACAAATAACCATACACGCACGCATGCACACCCACACACACACACACACACACACACATCAACCATTGGTTAAACCAATATTAATTATTGGTTTAATCATAAGTTATTAATTTAAGTATTTTAATTCAAGTTTTACCCAATTACTCAAAATGTTTAGATTTTATTCTTTAAACTTTTAATGCTTTGAAATAAGGAGTAGTCTGAACTATTCTTATACACATGCAGGCTGGAAACTTTCTTCCTCTTCAGGAAACCTGCTCTTCCTGTTCCATGACTCTCTTTCTGCCTATGATTTTTTATAAAATAGAAAAAAGTAGAATTAAAACAAAGTTTGCAGGACACAATCACAACACACACAACCAGATTAATTTTATTACCGTCTGACTCTACTGTTGGGTCTTGATGTCACCTGTGTAATTATTTTTAAGGTAACTTTATTTATTACTATTAAACTAAAATCTCCAGCATGGGGAAGTGGGATGAGCTCGACTTTTCTCGAGACAGCACACTCTCAATGTCACTGTACAGTACCTGGATCTTGGCAATGAGACCCTCGCTGAACCCAAACCTCCTCATGGTTTTCCAGAGGAAGCCGTGTTCAACGCTGTCAAATGCCTTTCTTGATCCAATGAAATCAAGTCAGTTTTTAAACCCAATGAACTGGAGACTTCCACAACATCCCGAATTAGGTAAATGTTATCTACCATGGACCTGCTGAGGATGCAATAGGTCTGATCCCGGTGGATGACCTGCTCCATAGCTTTCCCCTAGTGGCCAGGGCCTTGGAGAGGATCTTGTAGTCGGTGCAGAGGAGGGACACAGGGCGCCAGTTCTTGATGTCCTGCAGGTTACCCTTTTTGGGTAGCAGGATGATGACCGCCCTGCGGCAGGACAAGGGGAGTGAACCGGTGGACAGACTTTCATTATAGACGTCGAGCAGGTCTTTTGCCAGAATGTCCCAGTAGGCCTTGTAGAACTTGACCGTGAGCCCGTCAACGCCTGGGGACTTCTGGCCCTGCATACTGAGGAGGGCTGTGTGGAGTTCTTGAAGCCCCAGGGGGCCCTCCAGCTCGGAGTTGGTCTCTTCAGAGACCTGGGTAACTTCAGTGCAGAACTCCCTGAACAGTTCCTCGTTCTCTTTATACTCACAGAGAACGGTAAAACTCC
The DNA here is from genome assembly GCF_904066995.2 of Poecilia reticulata. NCBI lineage: Eukaryota > Metazoa > Chordata > Actinopteri > Cyprinodontiformes > Poeciliidae > Poecilia > Poecilia reticulata. Next base: position 901,678 of record NC_088839.1, read on the forward strand.
ACAGCCCTCCTCCTGATCTGCCCTGGTTCACTCAGTTGCTGCCCTGTGTCCGACAGCAAAGAGGGGATCAGCTTCCTCTGACCGTGCTTCCTCTCCAAGTTGAAGAAAAAGCTAGAGGGAGCATCCATCTCTGTGACGTTCTGAACCCGGGACCTGACCAATACGCCTTGGACTTTATTCTCCAGCAGGTTATCCTTTTGGATTTGAGAACTTCAATATGCTCTTAATTTCCTGTGGATTCACTAAGTCGTTCTAATTCCACAATGTTTATCTCCAGATCTCTGATAGATCTGGTAACGTCATGGGTGACATCGAGAGTGTGCTGTTGACTCAGCAGTTTTATCTGTACTTTTCCGTAGTCCCACCACTGTTTAAGACTGGTAAAATCAGACTTTCTCTGTCTTAAACCAGACCAAAAATAACTTAAAACCTCCTTAAAACCCTGATCATAAGTTAAGGCTGAGTTAAAATGACCAGTAAGTGCTTCCAGGTAAAATGTTTCTGATAAAAACACTACCTAAAAGCACTGAGTGATCTGTAAAAGCCACTGGTAAAATCTGGCATGTTTTAAACACATTAAAATTGTGTTTAAAACACATTAAAATTGTGTTTAAAACAATAAAAATGATCAAGACGGGCTAAAAAGATTATATTTTATTTAATGTAAGACCATGTATACTGCCTGGAGCCTGCATGCATCCTCCTCCATACATCCACCAGGCCTTGAGACGAGACCAGCTGCCGCAGAGCATGTTGGGCTGCTGGATGCGGCTCTGCATGATTACGGTCTAAAAACTCATTTTCAGTGCAATTAAAATCCCCACCTATAAAAACATAGTCAGACCCACAATCACCCAACCATTCCCCAATTTTTTTCATAAAAACGCCTTTTCTCTGCATTGGTGATAGGAGCATAAATATTAATAAAAACTATACTAAAATGATCACATTTTGTCTTGACTAAAAGACACCTCCCCTGAATAACATGTTCAATTTCTACAGAATTTGGGGTGAAAGCTCTTGAGAAAAGAAAACCCACCCTGCACTCTGAGAGGTCCGTGACTTAAAATGACCTCCCCCCTCCACTCTCTGCTCCAGTCTGTCTCTATTAATTGATCACTGTGCGTTTCTTACAGGTAAATTACATCGATTTTCTTTTGGTTCAGCATTTGATAAATCAAAGCACGTTTTTCAGCCTCCCTCGCCCCGTTAAGATTCAAAGATGCTATTTTAAAAGAATCCATATTGGGTAAGAAGCTAAAAACAAACTACAAAAAGACTATAACAAATAAATTGTTACTATGCATTATTTAAATCAAAGTTGTTTTCTAACTTTGGTCATTATTTTCTTTAGTCTAAAAACTTCTAAATCTGTAAAACCTGAAATTTTCTTGTTCCTGATGTAAAACCGTGCTGAGAAGTAAAAAAATGTTAAATTAGAAAAATGACTTTCAATTTTTACTCCTTTCAACCCTTTAGTTTCTGTTAAATATTTTAAAAGCCTCTACAGGGTATCTAGGTTGTTTACTGCTATTTTGAGATACAGAAACCCAGTGGTCGTTACTGTACTTAGGTACAATTTTTGTGTATCTGTACTTTACTTAAGTAGATTTAATAATGGATACTTTCTACTTTTACTCCACTACATTTTAGAGTAAGTATCTGTACGTTCTACTTCACTACATTTCTACAAACTGTCGCGTTACTCGTTACATCCAAGTCGCGTTGCTCTTTTTTTCCCGTTAAAATTTTAAATTCAGGGATTTAAGGTGGTGCCGTAAAATCCAAGCAATAACGTGTCTGTTGTCACCCATCGCCTCCACCTTTACTCGCACGCGGAGCTCCAGACATGCGCAGTGGTTTCCTCTGAGCGTCAGTAATATAATAGCGCTGCATAAATCATAAGATATGGCGACATGTAAAATCAGCAGCTTCGCTTTCACAGACGGTGGGGACTTCGTCCAATTTTTAACTTCACTTGGAAGGAAAGCTTAAAGAAAGGTAAGCTCCGTGGACGTGATGCTAGCAAAGCAGAGAGACACATGTTGCATTTGCGATGGAACAAAGTTGTCACTCATGCGCTGAATTACTGTGTGGAGGTGTTGACTGAGGTGTTGCATGTATGGGACAACGCTGGTACCAAAGTGCAATATAGTAATATGACATTCATGGACGATCCGATTCTTCTGGACGGATCTTGACCAAGTCCTATCCTGCTGAAGCCTCACTGAGAGCCGTTCTTTGTTCTTGTAATGCTCTGCGTACACTGCAGTCGCTATTTTATTTCATTAAAATATCTTTATATTTAATTGGTGAATAAATAAAACAAGAACGTAGCAACGCAGAGCATGCTCATTGCTCTTTGTTTTCGTCACCTGTCATGGTGGCAGACGTTGCAGCAGGAGGGAGGATGAGAACAGTCACGGTGCTCCTCCTGCTTGGTTACTTCTTGCTTATTGGGCCTTGGACAGTGTTTATAGCTGAGCGTTGTTAATTGCTATGTTTAATGGTGCAGACAATTATTATTTCTGACATTGGCAATATGGGCAACCGCCCAGGGTGTTATTTTTTTAGGGATGGCAGGAGACCTCTGTGTATTGTGGCACATAGATGAAAGCAAAACAGAATGAAGAAGAGTTTGAATTGTCACTGGTTACATTTATTTCAGCTCTAAGTATTTAATATCTAGGTGTTTTTATGGGAAAGTGAATCTTTCAGATCAATTTGAGAAGCAATTTTGATAGGTACACTTAATTTTATTGTCATGTAGAATGGAGTGCTGGTTTTGATTTGGTCTTGGGTTCGGTGGTCTAGACTACAACTCTGCTACGAGGCTCCTTGGTTCCATGTCCTCCTCTGCCAGTTGGATTTCTTTCAAAATAAATGTGTGGCAAAAAAGTGAAGTTCATGTTATGTTAGGACAGGAGACAAGATGTTTCCATCCCTGAAATTATGATGCACAGAATCACATATCTAAGTCTAAACTATGTTACAGAGTAAACTCAATAAAAACATGCTTTATCTGTGGCATTGTTCATTAAAATGGCACATTTCTGATGTATTAAAATTAAATACGATTGGTACACTTAATGATATTAGCGATTAGGTAATGCATTCAGCATGTACTTTTACTTTTAATACTTAAGTATTTTTAAAAGCCAGTACTTTTTTTACTTTTACTTAAGTAAAATGTTAATGTGGTACTTTGACTTTTACTTGAGTACATTTTTGTCTGTGTATTTGTACTTTTACTTAAGTAAATTTTTTGAGTACTTTCTCCACCACTGCAGAAACCTCACTGGCATCAGAGACCCAGCTCTCATTGTCGCTGCTGTCTGACATCTCTTTTTTCTGTGCAGCCAGCTTACTGGCCTGCTTGCTGGCCTGCACAGCAGCCACCACATTCCTCCGTTTGCTTCGCCTTTTTAATGGGGCTGAAGCCTCCAGTTCCATCACCTCCTCTGCTTCACCTGTCCCTCCTGCCACTCCAGTTCCAAAAATCAACTCTGCACTGTTCTGTCCCTCCACCTCTCCTTTCCCTCTCTGATCCTCACACCCTAAATGCTCCTCATCGCCCCTCACCTCCACCTGCTGCTCTCCCTGCACACCATCCCCCTCTACCACTTCACTTTCACTCCATCACCACCATCATTCACCCCATCACCACACAACACCGTGCTTCCATCCATTCTCACACACTCATTTTCACAGCTTCCTCACCGTCCACTACTGAACCCTCAACAATACCTTCTGTCAGTTCTCCTGTAGCAGACTCTTCCGCCACCACCGCGGGTTCCACCACCGTGACAGCAGGCCCCTCCTCCGCTGCGGCGGATTCTTCCGCCGCTACCGCGGGTTTTTCCGCCGCAACTGCGGGCCTGACGCATTCGCCGCTGGTTCCTCCACCACGGCAACTTCAGACTAGAATAATCTAGTCCAGGTTTGAAGCGTCTATGAGTTGTAGATTTTTAATTAGAACAGTTTTAGTAGTAAAAGAGGTGCCAAAAATGGTGAAAATCGAATTTTAATAAGTTTTCACAAATCAGAAAAAGTTTTCACAAATCCCAAACATGGTTTTAAATATTCTGCTATTAGAGCAGGATAATCTAGTCCAGGTTTGAAGTGTATACGTATAGTAGATTTTGAACTACAGTCGATTAATGATGCGGAAGGTAGTAAAAAATTAAGTAGAATTGCCCTTTAGCTATTGGAAGATAGAAATCGAAACCAACTTCAGCTTCGTAGAGTGAGGAAGGTCAGGAGCAAATTAACCCAATCGGGGTGTCAAGAGAAATTAAAAAGAAAATGGGAGACGTAGAAATGGTAAAGATTTTGAGAGACTGACGTCTTTTGATAGAATGTAAGGATATAGAGCAAAAGAATAAAGCCTTCAATGTGGACAATATATGTAAAAGAACTGTGCTGGAGAAATAAATGTTGGGAGGAAATAAAAAAATTAGAGGGGTGATCTATGGGATCCCACTAGATGAGAATCTGGATGAACTGTGGATGGTGAGAGCGGGAAGTCAGTCAATACTAGTGGAGTTTGAAGAAAAAGAGTTGCCAATCAAAATAAAAGGATATATAAGTTTCCAGGTCAGACCTTATGTACCTCCACCACTTCGGTGTTATAAATGCCAAAGATATGGACACATTGCGGCAGTTTGTAAAGGAAAGCAGAGATGTCTAAAATGTGGGGAAGATCATAAATTTGAAGAATGTAAGGAAGATGTACAAGAGAAATGTAACTGGGGGAAACCATAGGGTTACATACGGTGGATGTGAGGTAAGGAAGAGGGCTAAAGAAGTTGTGCAGATGAAAACATCTAAAAATATAAGCTACGCAGAAGCTGTTAAAAATGTGAAGAAACAGGAAAAAAGAGTGGTCGAGCAAATGGGGAGTCAAACAATACAGCAATCTAAAATAATACCAGAAGATAAGGTCACTTACCCAGTGGAAAATCTAGTTTTATTCATAGCTTATGTTATCAACTGTACAGATCAAGCTAAGCACAAAAGCGAGAAGATTAAAATAATAGTGAGAGGAGCTGAAAAATTCTTGGGGTTTAAGGAAGGCACATGGGAAGAAATAAATAAAAAGCTAGAGGTGGATAAGAAGTCGGGACCAGCAAGTGAAAGTAGTGTATGTTAATACTGCAATGGAATGCTAGGAGTTTTATAGCTAATGGACAGGAATTTAAGGGTTATATTGACGAGCTTGAAGTCCAACCAGATATGTGTTCAGGAAACTTGGTTAAAATTAACATTAGATTTTGGGATTAGAGGATATGTTAGTATAAGAAGAGATCGAGAAGAGGGAGCGGGAGGTGGATGTGGAATATTTATAAAACGAGGGATACAGTATCAGGTTTTAGGAAAAGGGAAAGAACTAGAATTCATAGTAATTGAGGTATGGGACCAGGGAGGTAAATTTAAAATAAATTTTTATAATCCATGTATATCATTATCGGCTGAAAAAATGGTGGACTTAGATTATTTGGAGGGGAGAGTAATTTGGTGTGGGGATTTCAATGCAAAAAGTACACTGGGTTAATAGTAATGATAAAAATGGGCAGGTTATAGAAGAAGTGATGGAGTTGAAAAATTTTGTTTGTATTAATGAGAGAAGGGGCACAAGAATCAATATAAGAACGGGGATGGAATCAACTATTGATCTATCAATTGTATCAAATTATATAGCTGGTATTTGTGAGTGGTCGGTTGATAAAGAAACTACAGTAGGTAGTGACCATTATCCTATAATTATAAGGGTAGGAATAATTGGAAATTAGTTTAAAACGAGTGGGGAGAGATTAAACTTTAATAAGGCAGATTGGAGTAAGTTTAGATATTTGAGTGAAATGTATTTAGAAAAGGTAGATTCTAATATGCATATAAATGAAGTAAATGCAAGTATCTCAACAATAATAATGGAAGCAGCAGAAAATTCTATAAAAAAGTCAGGGAATAATAATGGTAAGAAAAAGGTGCCATGGTGGACAAGTGAGTGCAAGGAAGCAATTAAATTAAGAAATAAAGCCTTGAAGGTATTAAAATGTACCAATTTAAATGAACTTAATTGATTATAAAAGGAAGCAAGTAGTAGTAAGGAGGAATATAAAGAAAGCTAAGGGAGACTATTGGAGAAATTTTTGTAATACAATAGGGAGAGATACAAAAATTGAGAAGATATGGAAAGTAATTTAAAAAATGAATGGTATTAAAAAAGAGTTTGATTATCCTGTATTAAAAGTAGAGAATGTTGATATAGAGATGAGGATAAAGCTGAGGTATTGGCAAAATTATTTAGTAAGATACATAGCACAAATAACATTAGCAAGGGGGGAAGAAAAGGAAGAGAAAATACTGTTCTTAAGTATAAAAATTTAATACAGAGTGATGAAGATATAAATCATTTTTTGAATGTTGATTTAACCAGGTAGAAGTACTATGGATCCTATCTTGTGTTTAGAACATGAAATCAGAAAAGGGCAAGTTAATAAGGAGAATGTGGTAGCTGTTTTCTTTGACATAGAGAAAGCCTATGATATGATGTAGAAAGACGGATTTTTAATTAAATTAAGGAAAGGCTCAATGTTTAATTGGATAAAATATTTTTTACATAATAGATCTATACAAGTAAGAATAGGTCAACAATTGTCAGAAAAATATTTTGTTGAAAACAGAACACCTCAGGGAAGTATTGTGAGTCCTTTGTTTTTTTCTATTATGATTAATGATATGTTTGTGTCAGGTTCAAACACTAGACATTTCTTACACACTGCAAAAAACAGAGACAAAGAGTCAGTGATGAGTTTCGTACTCGCGAGGAGAGTGCGCAGAGAATGCTTCAGTTACAATCTCCGACCAACACTCTGAAGTTTCTCTGCTCGCCTCGCTCTTTTATTAGATCAGGAATGCCCTAATTACATGGAGCTAAGGGGGGGGGGAAGTATACTCTGTTGGAGCTTGACACAGCAAACTCTTATCCATATAAGATAACTGAACAGCACATTCTCCTCGAGGTCGTTGGAGTGTGTTCCTGTCCTGCAGCTTATCTTCTGCAACACAAGAAGCGAACAAACAACAGACAGAACAAACTTCTAAAAGTGGCATAACACTATAAGCTTCATATAAGTAAGATTAAACAAATAATAATTCTAACATTTCCCTCCTGTTTATGCCATTTTTAGCCAGATCTAGTCCTTACTCAATAACTTCTTTCGATTTTCTATTGGTAATTCATTAAGTGGTTCAAAACAGGTACACTCAGAGGATTAAATGTCACATTCCACACATTACATCATTAACATTGTATTACAAGTTCGACCTAGGAACATTTGGGTCAGGATACAAGTCTGGAAAGTTGAGAGACATTTCATCTTCTTCATCACTGGACTCAGCATCTGTTTCATCACTTACATTTTTATTGTCATCAGGAGGAAGGAGAGAATACACTTGTTCCTGCATCGGAGTGATGGCAGTGGTGATGAGCTTTTGAATTAAAGCTCTGATACAGGGAATACAACGACATCCACACAAGGCCAGTATTGCTGCAAACACAGCTATGGAAATTAAGACAGAGACTATTAGTTGTTAATATTGGCCAAATACATTACCCAAAACGTCCCACATTTCTGTATCAGCTCCAGAGTGGTCTTTCATTTTGCTGTTTAGAGCCCTCAACCCATCCAAGGCCTTTGTGAGGCTGCCATCTGCAGCGGCGTTGTTGGGGACAAGGGCGGAGCACTGCTCCCCAAAAAGGGCGCAGACCCCACCCCTCTCAGCCAACAAACATGTCAACAGCAATGCGGTTTTGGAAAGCCATCAGGGAGGTAGCTGACAGTTGCTCGTGGACGGCTGAGAAACCTTGCTCTGTTTTGTTACCTAACATCTGGACATTGTAGTGGATGTAGTTTTATTCTATCAACATTTTATTTATTTTTTACCAGCTTATTTTCATCAGGTATACCACGTGGGACCCCAATACTGTCTATATAGGTGGGATCATCGTCTTTCAGTGAGCGTTTCTGACGCTGCTGCCACACTGATGGAAGCACATTACCTAGTGAGTCAAGTAATTGTGATACTGTCATAGGATATATTGAAACAGGTAACAGCAGAGTCACTACAGTGCACAAACCAGTAGTATTTAATGGCAGTTTATCAAACAACCTGTTATCTCCACACCACCACCAGATGTCACTACGGGATAATGGTTGGAAGTACCGAGTAACATTTACTATAGTCGAACAATTTCCTGAACTCACATTCATTTGGGAGCGTTGCTGGAACCACTCTCAAAAGTGGTCGTGGACCCATACATATCACACAGTCCCCTTGTGGAACTTTTGCAGCCTGTTCTATCATTAGAAGCCAGTTGTTGCTTCGGCTGGTAACTCCTGTGGTTATTCTAATTAGCTCATCTATATCATCATCATCATCTGCATTGAATATAGTCATTTCAGAACTTGCGAGTTTGGTTGAGTGTGGGTCCGCCACCATTATGCCTGGGGAGACGTTATTTGACTCTGTGATGTTCTGGCACAGGGAAATCATTTTATAGGGGTCTTTTCCACTTTTCTCAATCCACAAAGAGAAATAGAAACAAGGAACATCACTTTTGAAAGGGATCGGATTGTTTGTGGTGTTTATGATTATTTTTATTTCTTTATTGATTTTTTTCCCAGATGTATAACCTTAGCCCAGTACTGTGCTTTGGTATTTATCTTTGGATTTGGCCTCCAGCTATCCCCTGTGTAGGCGAAAACATTTTCCCATCTCTTTGATCATAACCTGCCCAGGCAGAGCCTGGGTAGCCCCCAATATTGATCTTGTTTAGGTCTAGAGAAATCACAGTTGCCAGTCTAGATGCATTGACACACAGGTACAGCTCATCTACACCCTTTCCACCTGACCCGTTACATGGATTTTCTATGTTCCTAACCTTGGAACCTTCTGTAGTTTTCATGTACTCATCAAACTCTTCATCGGCCGCGATGGAATCGTACCTCTTTTTCCTCGGCGTAATGTGTTCCTCTTTTAATTTTATTTCATACCAGAACAACAGGAGAGCTGCAATAATAATGACCGTAGCTCCTACACCAAAGATCACCTCATTTCTTTTAGTCATCATGTTTTATGTTTTGATTCCCTTCCTAAGAACCCCTCGGCAGAGTTGTGGACTATCTTCACCGGTTTGAGACAACTGTATACTAGAAATACAGTTCCCTTTGTACCACGGGCTTCCTCTGGGGGTCTAACTGAAGGTAGGCAAAACTTTGTTCATAATAGGTAGAAAAAGCTGATGACCAAAACACTTAGCAATACTGTAGCAGTGAAGGCTATTACTAAGAGAGTTATTTTAGTTATTTTAGTTCCAACATTTTTCTCATATAGTCTGCTAAGTTAGGTTCATCCTCTGCTTCCCATTCATTCTTGAATAATGGGAGTCTGTACGGTCTCCCAAATAGTGTTTCATAAGGTGTTAGTCCTGATGCACTAGTGATGTTTATATACATTTTAACTAGGTCCAAACACCGTGTCCAGGGCCTTCCTGTTTCTTCCATACACTTCTTTAATCTATTTTTTATAGTACCATTCATTCTTTCTACCAGTCCTGCACTTTGTGGGTGGTAGCTGCAGTGGTTTTTTTAGTTTATGTGGAAGGCAGTTCCTATGTTTTTTACCACTTGGTTCACAAAGTGTGTACCATTATCACTATAGATTTTTTCTGGTATTCCATATCTGGGTATTATGTCTTTACATAGGGCTTTTGCCACTGTTAGGGCATCTGGTGTTTTAGTTGGGAACAGTTCTATCCATTTTGAAAATGAATCTATGATCACTAGACAGTACTTTTTCCCTTCACTTTGATTTAGTTCTATAAAGTCCATGTGTATACTCTGGAAAGGATAGTTAGGTGTTGGAAACCTCCCTCGCTTTGGACGTAGATTACCTTGAGCATTGTGCTTAGCACATATGAGGCAAGCTCTACAAAAAAATTTTTTTTGAATATAGATTAAAATTAAAACCATAGGTTGTATAATGCTGTTTTACTAATCCTACCATCCCTCCTGTTGAGACATGTGTCTTCCCATGGCTCAATATTGCTGCCCATTTGTATAGATTTTTTTGGTAGGATTGGTTTTCCTTCTGGTCAGATGTATAAGTCATTTTTTACAGTTGCTCCACTTTTTATCCAGGTTTTTTGTTCTAGTTTGCTTGCTTGTTTTTGCATCGACATCATAACTGGATTACTTCAAACCTAAAGACCAGGAGATTTTCTCACTTTTATTTTTACCTCACTTTTCTTCACCTCCAAGTTGAACTAGGGCAAAATGCCCCCGTTCGACCCCAAGGACATTAGCAGTATTCTACAACGACTTCAGTTTTTTGAAACAAAGATTCAACGGCTAGAGGTGAACTTTGAGATCAACGCTACCCATGGATATGAAACAACTCTTCCTCAAATCAGCGGAGAGGTCGTACACCCCGCACCAAACGGCTCATCCTGGATCGCTCAGGGAGCCAAGCCAAAACAAAAGTCTCACACTGCAGATCCCATGAGACGACTAACGGGGAGAACCCCTCACCTAGATGAATCAGCGTGGCCAGCTCTGAGCAGAAACGCACCTTCAACCTCAACACCTGCTTCGCCAAAGAATAACAAACAAGTAGCTGGAACCAAAACGACTACACCGAGCCCACTCCCAAGGACAAAGCGACCAGCCCGAGCCTCAAAACATTCTGACTCCGTGGGAATCCCACTGAAAAACAGATTTTCTGCACTTCAGCACGAGCCTCTGAGTGACAATCCACCCTCAAACACCAGCAACGAGGCTAAACCAACGCATCCACCGCACAAAGCTCCGCAAAGTGCTCTCTATAACCACTGATCAGCCAAACATGGAGACTTTAGTTGTGCATGTTGGAGCCAATGATCTGGAAAAGCAAAAATCCGAGATTCTGAAAAAGGACTTTAATATTCTTCTGGACACTATGGGAAAATTAAAAATGAAGTTATTTCTCAGTGGTCTAATTCCATCGCCTCAACGGGGAGGCGAAAAACATTCCAGGCTGCTTATGATAAACAAATGGCTGTTTAAAACCTGCTCTGCCAGCTCAGTGACCTTCCTTGATAACCTCTGGATCTACTGGCAGAGCTTTCACTTCTTTGGAAGAGGAGGACGCAATCTTAACAAACACGGAATAAGGCTGCTCACTGCAAACATTTTTCATTTTATCAACAAGAATAACAATGTGACCATCGCTTCAGAAGAACAGGCTCACGGATGTCTGATTAGGATGGAGCCCTCCGCATATCAAGAACAAACTATTCTAATACAAACTGATAAAACATCGGCTGTGAACAGAATGACTGGCTCCCCTCCGCCTTATTTTTCTGCTCCTCCGTTTCCTGTTCTTTTTTCTTTAGCCTTTCTTTCTCCCTTTTCTCTTCTCTCAGCTATTTGGAGCCAGACTTTTGTCTGTTCATAACCCTCTTTTGCCATTTGTTTTTCTTTTACTGATAAAACATTAAAGACATAACCAGTGGAACCAGTAGAACCAGTGGGAACCAGTAGGAACCAGTGGAACCAGTGGAACCACTAGGAACCAGTAGAACCAGTAGGAACCAGTAGAACCAGTAGGAACCAACTAAGACCTTCTGTTTATGTTTGCTTCCCCCTTTACCATTAACATTAACATTTTGAACTAAATTTAGTCCAGTGTGGTCTCAACACCTGCTGTGTTCTAAACACTGGAAAATTTCAACAGGATGGTGATAAATAGATTGTGGTAAAACTCACTTCAACTCAGAGAGCGGAGTTTTCTTGTCTACAAACATCCACAAAATCTCACCATTTGTTCCCCGTTGTTTTGGTATAAAACTGTTTATCTAGTGATAATCAGTTTTCATTCACTCACACACTTTCACACTTTTAAGTAGGACGCTCCTGTCCTTTGCGGATTTTAACTACCCAGTAGAGGACTCCCGCCGTCCTTCAGCAGGGGACTCCGCCGTCCCACGCAGATTTTAACTAACTCAGAGAATTTAACTAAATGATGTAATATTTATTATTATTATTATTATTTTTATTTTTTTTTATTTTATTTCTCTCTTTCTCACTGATAATTTCTGTCTTTATTTTAATTATGTAAAGTATTTTGAAATGCCTTGCTGCCGAAATGTGCCATACAAATAAAATTTGATTGATTGATAGAGTTAGGGGAGCCTGCCCTCCCGCGGATTTTAACTGCTTTTATTGTACCTGATAGTGCCTAGGATTCTCAGGGTTTAATTTTTTACCAGAGGACACCGCCGTCCCACACAGATTTTAACTTATAGTTAGAGGAGTCTGCCCTCCCGCGGACTTTAACTGGTTTTATTCTAATTTTTTACCGTTCCCCATACATACTGGTTTTAAACTGAAACTACTCACTGTGTCTCCAGTCTCTGAGGAAAACCGTCAACCGTCGGACTCCAGCTCGTGAGAAAAAGGACCAGTCCCGGAAAGGGTCTTAAATGCTGTGCACAGACTTCCTGGTTTTTTTTACTCACTCGCTGGAATCGTCTGGTGTATCGGACTCCGGCTCGAAGGACCAATTAAATGTCAGGTTCAAACACTAGACATTTCTTACACACTGCAAAAAACAGAGACAAAGAGTCAGTGATGAGTTTCGTACTCGCGAGGAGAGTGCGCAGAGAATGCTTCAGTTACAATCTCCGACCAACACTCTGAAGTTTCTCTGCTCGCCTCGCTCTTTTATTAGATCAGGAATGCCCTAATTACATGGAGCTAAGGGGGGGGGAAGTATACTCTGTTGGAGCTTGACACAGCAAACTCTTATCCATATAAGATAACTGAACAGCACATTCTCCTCGAGGTCGTTGGAGTGTGTTCCTGTCCTGCAGCTTATCTTCTGCAACACAAGAAGCGAACAAACAACAGACAGAACAAACTTCTAAAAGTGGCATAACACTATAGGCTTCATATAAGTAAGATTAAACAAATAATAATTCTAACAGTTGGACGATTTGGAGAATGGAATGGGATGTTCATTATTTGCTGATGATGGAGCAATTTGGAAGAGAGGTAAGAACTTGAAATTTGTAGTTAAGAAATTACAAGAAGCAATATATAGTATAGAAGAGTGGTCATATAATTGGGGTTTTAAAATTTCAATAGATAAAACAAAGACTTAATTTTTCACTAGGAAGAAAGTATCTAATGATTTAAAATTGTATTTGTATAAACAGGATTTAGAAAGAGTAAAGGAGTTTAAATTTTTGGGTTTGTGGATGGATGAAAAACTCGGAGTAGTCATATTCAAAAAGTAGTGGATAAATGTAAGAGTTTTAAATGTTATGAGGTGTTTGGTGGGGAGAGAGTGGAGCGCTGAGAGGAAAGCATTGAAAACAATATATACGGGTTTAATAAGATCTGTATTAGATTATGGCAGCCTTGCCTTTGGATCAGCATCAGAAACGCTTCTTAAAAAATTAGATATTATTCAGTATCAAGCGTTGAGGTTGTGCACAGGAGCCATCAGAACAACTCCAATTTCAGCTTTGTTAGTTGAAATGGGGGAAATACCACTTAACCTTACAAGATTACAGTTAAGATTATCTTACTGGAGTTATTTAAAGGGTCATTATGAAAACCATCAATGCCAAGAAATTTTAAAACCTAGTTGGGAAAAGGGGAAAAAGACTTTAAAGTCCTTTGGGTGGGAGATAGAAAGCGATGTGAAAGATTTTGATTTATCATTTATAAATATAAGTCAAACTCGCCTCTATCATTGGTCCATCCATCTTTTTCATGAAATTGTTGTGGACAAGAGGAAAAAAGGAAATTTTTCAGAATCATACTCAGTGCAATCGTATATAGAAAATAAATACTTTGGTTATGTTCAAGTGTATACAGATGCATCAAAGAGTTTAAGTAGCAACAATGGGGTGTCGTTTATCGTCCCAGAATTTAGTATTAAAAAATGTAAGAGGATTTCTGATGGCATCTCAGTGTTTACAGGGGAGATGATGGGAATCATTTTGGCTTTAGGTTGAAGAGGTTTGTCCTTTGAGAAGTTTAATTTGTTCTGATTCAAGTTCATCGTTATATTCAATTAAAAATAATAGTCTAATAGTAGACCAGACCTTTTATTGGAGATTCAGTTATTACTTTACAGAATTCAGGCCGTGGGATTAATAGTCATTTTTACATGGGTTCCATCTCATGTAGGAATAAAAGGAAATGAGTTGGCAGACAAATATGCAAAACAAACTTAAAAAAACAGTTACATTGAGGTATTGATTCCAATTAGTAAAGAGGAAATAAAATATTATAAAACAAAAGGAAAGATGGCAGAAGCAGTGGGAAGAAGAAAGAACTGGTAGATGGCTTTATAGTATTCAAAGGAAAGTTGGTGCAATGAGGGGAACAGGAAGAAGTAGAAAAGAAGAAAACATTATATCCAGGTTATGTTTTGGTCATGCAGGTTTGCAGGTTTAAACAGTACACTATTTAAAATGGGGAAACATCCAACAGGTAACTGTAAATTTTGTTTTCAAGAAGAGACGGTAGAACATGTTTTGTTGTTATGTCCTAAGTACTTTGAGGAGAGAAGGAAGTTAGAATATAGACTTCTAAAGAATAAGTTGCAGTTAAAAATACAAGATGTTTTGGGATATTCCTCTTCTTCTGACTATTTACGTTATTTAATAAACTATCTTAAGAAAACTAAACTGATAGAAAGGATTTAGTTTTTTTTTTTTTTTCGTTTTTTTTTTGGTGGGGTGGGGTTGGTTATATAAGTTGCGTCCTGATCTACACTCCATACCAGTAGGTGGCGGTAATGCACACCATTAAGTTGCTTGCCAACCGCCATTAAAACATAAAGTAGAAGAAGAAGACCACCAGTTAATGGGGTATATGCCACGGACTTCCGTTTTAGCACTTCCGCATTTTTATGCCACATAGAAAGGTTCCGGTGCACAGGCAACAGTATATTAACAGTGGCTCCTCAGTCCTGCAGGACTATTAATGATGCCTATATAATTATTCAGGCGTCCTGAAACGCTCCAACAACAACAAAGGATTTAAGCTGGATGTGTCAAAACTTCACAATAACTTCGA
This sequence comes from Poecilia reticulata, assembly GCF_904066995.2. NCBI lineage: Eukaryota > Metazoa > Chordata > Actinopteri > Cyprinodontiformes > Poeciliidae > Poecilia > Poecilia reticulata. Next base: position 916,815 of record NC_088839.1, read on the forward strand.
AGGTAAGTTAATAAATCGTTTGTATTCATCATGCCTCATGTGTCTGACGTAGCTAACAGGGACAAGTTTACAAAGGTGCTACGTAAATGTTAAGTGTTTTGATTATCTGCATTGTGCAATCTACATCTCTATGCTTTATAGATAAAGATATATATCTATATAATTAAATGAATGGACATTGACCTGGATCTCAGTTCTAGAGTGGAGATAATTCAAATAAATATTTTACCACAATTGCTATACCTGTTTCAGTCCCTGCCACTGATTATTCCACAAAAACAGTTTGTAGAATGGGACAGATTGATTTCAAGGTTTATTTGGAATGGGAAGAAACCTAAGGTCAGATATAAAACACTTCAGCTCCCAAAAGACAGAGGAGGTCTGGGTTTACCAGCCCTAAAAGAATATTTCTGGGCCACACAAATTAGACCTCAGGTATGTTGGTGCAAGGATGATTATGTTTCAAAATGGAAAAATCTGGAAATAGGTAGGAAAGACATACAAGCTAGAAATGTAATAGCACATAAAATACTTTTAGGCAAATTAAGCAATAACCTAGATTCAATAACTAAGACTACAATTGAAATATGAAACACAGTAATTGATAATTACAAGTTAGAGAAAGAAACAAGGAGTTTGAGTTGGTTTACGTGGGACCCAAGGTTTAAACCAGGTATTTATGATATAGGTTTCAAACAATGGGCAAATAAAGGTGCCACAGCAATGTGTAAATTGGTTGAAAAGGACAAACTGCTGAGTTTTAACAAAATAAAGAAAAAATTTGGACTTGAGGACCAAGACCAGTATAGATACCTGCAAATAAAAGATTATTATGAGAAAGAGATAAAAAACGACTTAAGTAAAATAATAGAGATAGTTCATAAGACCTATGAAGGAAATAAATTCTGAGTTATTTTAGCACTGTACCAGGGACTTGTGGCAGGCAGTAAGACTGCCTACTAGTCTTACTGCCTGTATATTAAAGAAAAATGGGAAGATGAACTGAAAGAACTTATAAGCGGGGAGGAATGGTTTAAAATTTGTAAAACGCAGTGCACAGCCGCCTGCTCCCGTGTGTGGAGGGAATTTAATTGGAAAAGCATGATTAGATTTTTTATAACACCAAAGATCAGGACCAGGATGGTATCCAGTTCACAGCCATGCTGGAGACTTTGTGGCCAGTCTGATGTAGGTCACACGCACATATTCTGGTCCTGTCAAAAGCTAACCACATACTGGCATAATGTTTGTCTTATTTTGAAAAACATTGGGATATGGAATACCCAGATCATGTAAAACACTACCTGGGATGCCTCACACATGACGTAATTAAAAAGGATGAAGAATATCTGTAAAAATATTACTTTCAGCAACAAAAAAACCCATCACAAAATTATGGTATAGACAAGATCTGCCTACGGTGGAGCGGTGGCTGAGCATTGTAGAAGAGATCTTTGTGATGGAGAAAATCACACATAGAATAAGATAAGGGCCAGTTTGTTGCTAAATGGGAAAAATTGAGTGATTATAGATGTAAGGAGGATGCCATCTTTGTATTCAGTTAAATATGGTCATGGATTATCAACATTGTATATGAAGATGAATGTATTGATGCCTCTCCACTATATGTGTTCAGAAATGTTCAATAAAAAATAAGTATAAAAAAACACACCAAAGAGGCTAAAAATTCTCAAAAAAAAATTTTTTTTAAACCAGTCAACCGTACATAATCCATAAAAACATGAAAAACTCTCATACAAACTGGAAATTTAAAACCGCAGGACTGATGACCGATAAAAACGAGTTTGTAGCGATGGCGCCACAAAGCCGCCATTGCCTTCAGCTAACTACATTAGCTGTTAACGTTATATCATTCAGATTAGATTTTAGTACAGTACAATTTAGCGACATTACTTGATATTCCTATTTAGACACGTAAACACCACAAGCAACACTCAGGTATGCGAGTTAAATTTTATTAAATATGACAAGAACCTCATTGTTCTTGTCACTTACTGTAAGTGTCGCTAAACAATGCGACACTTACTACCCAGATAGCACAGAATGATTGAAACATCATTGAATCAATGTCAGGCAAAGATATTGAATCAACATTGAACGCTGACATTGAAACATTGAAAGTGGTCGGTGACTTGTATGTTGAATCAACGTTAGGGTTTCAACCATAACTGACATATCAATGTTGATTTCCAACCATCATCTGAATGTGGATCTGCATGCATATTTTTATTGATTTTACATTGAATCAGTGTTAATTCGACCATCATCTATATGTGAATTTACATGCATATTTATGTTGATTTTACATTGAATCAGTTAGGAATCAACGGTGATTAAACCATCATCTGAATGTGGATCTACATGCAGATTTGGGTTGTTTTTATATTAAATGAAAGCTAGGGATTTATGTACATTTTTATGTCTGATAGGTCTACATCATAGCATACCACTAAAGGTTTCTTCACTGGTGTTAAAGACACTACTTTATTGGCACATGATGGATAAACTGTGTGTACAAAAGGTTAAAATGACAATATGGGTTTGATAACATTTTATTTAAGAAGAGAGGGATAGATCTTTAAACATATTTGACTCCTTGTTGACTGTCAGAACAACAGTCTGTTGTCCATGGAAGAACAGCATCCAAGAGGTTAAGCTTTGTACTGTATGAACCAGGGTAACAGTACAAGTTGTGGTAACCCCAGTTTGACTCTGGGGTTAATCCAGAGTCAAACTGGATTAATCCAAAAGGTTAATCCAACTCTTAGGTCCAGTTACCAAGAGCTTGAAATGTTCTGTGACCAGTTCTTGTGCTTCGCAAAGGTTCTTGGTGCACCAAGTTTGATGAGATGACCAATCACGTTTAAACTTCAAAAGGCTAAAATTTTCCATGGATTCCCAGTCATTCAGTTCATTAAGAAACTTGAACCATCTGGTTTTGAGGCAAAGCTGCTTCTTCATCTGCGTCGTGTCATTCAGGATTTGAGCCCAGAAAAACTCTAAACAAAGAGAATGGATACTCAAGTTTAACACAGAAACACTTCATGTTATAAATGTACTTTTTACAAAATGCTTCTAAATTACATTACAGCGGCACATCACCTTGCTCATCAGCATCTCACCAATTGCTAAAGCTCTTTCACAAACAACAACATTGAGTAATTTTGATGAATTCTGACAGATAAAAAATCTACACTAGGAGTGTGTCAATTGCAGATTTCTGGCCAATCTTTAAAAATCTGAATTGTCAATTCTGATTTTGGCTGATACTGATCGTCTTGTCTGAATATTGCTAAATGCAGAAAACGTCAGTGGGTTGGCAACAGTGGGGTGACTATTGATAACTGCAAACATGGAGACATGACCTGGTGGGCCGGTCTATCAGTCAAATGTCTCTAACAGGAGAGGAAAGCGGTTGATTTTTAGATCTTTGCTGAGGTAGATAAGATCAGTGGATGAAATCACTTTCACATGTATTGGCGGATTACCAATCTTCAAAATTAAGGATTTGGGGAAGAATTATTGGTGCACCCCTAAAATACACAATACACAAATATTTTCTTGAGAAAATAAAAACATACACTGATTTTTGCATATTTGTTAAAATAAAGTCACCATGTCATGATTTTATGTTATGAGACATATAATTTGTGAAAATAAACTCCTCCACTCCCCCTGAGCTACTATTTCAATTTAAAGAAATTCATTATACCAAAACCAACCAATCAGAGACAGGAGTCTCTGCACTAGTCTTAGCACTGTCAATCAACCTCTTCATGCTGTCAATCAATTTACCATTACAGGAAAACCGTTTATCCACTGTCATCGGTGAAGAAGAGTTATGATTAATGTAGTTACAGTTCTATCCATATTTTAATGTTGCAGAGCTCAGTCGTTTTGCAAATAGTTCAAAGTTTAAACTGGCATTGCTGTACATCTTTTATCTGGTCATTTTGTGCAAGATTTAACAACTAGAAAATGGCAAAGAATAAGAATATTTTTTCCACTCTGATTGGCTGCTGTTAGGCCAACCAATTTTAACTTGAATGTCCATTCAGTGGATTTTTATTAGACACATGTGAAAATAATTTCTATTCCCATGGCTTTTTTATTCTCTGGAAAATTATTTTTAATGATTAATCCAGAAACAACCATAAAAATCAAAACATCAACAACAGCGAGAGTAATATTAATTATAAAATAATATTCAGTGCAGAGTAGACTACAAATTCTTTGATGGGGGGTGGTGAGGGACCTGGATAAAGGCTAGGGGGTCGCTGGCCCAAAAAAGGTTGAGAAACATTGATCTAGCGGCTGTGTTTTAATAAGCTTGCAAGGAAAAATATATATTTCAATACTTCTATTCACTGTCAAACCATAACATAAAAATCAAAATAGAAAATAGGCAGAGGGAGAGGGAGGGCCTCGGGAATTCGGACAGAAAATCAGGAAGTGGAAGGCTGAACACTGTTTACTTGATGATTTCTTGGTATCAATAACTTAGCATCTTCTGTCCTGCTGTTTTGCCTCCAATTTCACCGTGATCCGTATTCTTCCCACAATGCCCTCTGCTGCTCATTTTATTCACTCACCACAACTGACCCAGTTACAATCCACAGAGGAAAGAGCAAGGGAAAAAAGGGGGAACGATGGGAATGGTGAGCGGGAAGGACCAGGAGGTTTTCACTCATTAACAGGCAGAGGTTTCAACAATAGACATAAAAACGCTCAATTTATAATTATGGTTTTGTGGGTCTGGCGCAGCATGAAAACAATAATGCCTCCAGTATCTAGAAAAAGTTTGTACGAAAATGTTTCATTTCTGAAAGTGAACGCAGTCATGTCTCCTTAATTGTTCCTTTAGCTGCTCGACGTGATGTCATCAGCACTGCTCTGCACATTTCATTCAGTTTTCATTCCTTTACTCTGAATGCTGAGCACCAGCGTCTCACTCAGCCGTGAGTGAAGCTCCGTCTCTGACTATCCTGTTTTCTTCTCACCAGTTTGGAGCAGCCAGACAGCTTTAGGTGGCTCTTTGTCATGCATCATCTCCAGCTTTGCTTTGTAATGAAGAGCAACCAAAGTGATGCAATGCAGTACACTGTGGCTGCAACTGAGAGATGCATGCCAACATATATGATTAGATCACTCACTATCTGGGCCGTTTGCGTCTGTCATGGAGGCATGAGGAGGAGTCGCTGTGATCCGAACGCCATGCCTGGTGTTGGAAAACCTTCTGCACACAAGACAGATGACTGACACACAGCTGTTAATTAGAACATTTATTCTTTTACCTCAACCCTGTTTACATTACTCCTGTCAGTTATAGTTTTTCCTTTATTCTCATTTAGGTCTAGTCCAAACATAGCCTGATATCTGAAAATGTATAATTTGTTTTGTGTTTTGGCTTTCATTCACACAAAAAGTCATTTAATATCACAAAAAATGACTATTTATAAAAATGTTATGTAACCCGTGTTAATTTAACAAATATGAATTATAGCCTGTAATACACTACATTGCCGATAGGTGGCAGTAAATGGTTTCAAGTAGTCTAAAACTACCTTGATATGCTGCAGAATTTAGACTAGAATAACCAGAAGAAGAACGGAAAAAAATGTTTTGTGGTCATTTTATTGACAAAACTCTGTTTTATTTTCAATATTTTTCAATAATTAGTTTCATCGATGGTTGATTTTTGATTCCCAATGTTAAGGAAGAATTTTTATATTACTGGTAAATTTAGCAAAACTCTGGCTCTGATACTTCCTTTTGATCCCGGGTTTTCTCGCGTGGCCACGTGCGGGGACAAAAACACAACAATGCGTGTTGACGTCACAGAATTACAGAATTTAATCCAATCAGAAGAAAATATAAGATAGTACAGGAAACCGAAGAAACACAGATACAAACATTGTTACCTGAGACAAGAAGACAAAGAAATATCAAGGACGTCCTTGGAGAAAGAGCTGGTGCAGAAGTAAAATAAATCAGCTTTTTCTGAATTGTTTCCCTTGTGCACAAACTTTTATACCTGTAGGTGTGTTTTCCTCTTTAATGTATTCAAATAAGGTGTATCTCTACTTGACCAATTGGAAGGCATCTCTGGCCCTTTTACATTTAGAAAAAGTCCCGCAGTTTGGTCACAAGATCAAACACCTTTTGTTAAATAAGGTAGAAGCAGACTCTCTGAATTCATGGTGGTTTATGGCTTTCACAGATCAGTGTGAAAAGCTAGAACTTCCTACTGATTGTTTCCCCGACAGACAAAGAGCAGATCAGAAGATCTTGGCAAACAATCTGCTTTAACTACAGTAAAATATATCAATAGGTCAGAATATGTTATAAATTTTAAAACTATAATTATGGTATTTCAATCAAGTCATGATAAATTCTAAAACTAACTTATTTTAAATTTATTTTCTTAACACTATCCGGCCTCCTGTGGCTCTACAGCCATCTGGGCAAAGAGAAACAAATGCCGAAACCTCACAGGTAGCTGTGAAATTCTGGTTTCTCTTCTGCTCTGCCAGGAACAAACCTTTAATTCTGTACTTTTAATTCAATGAAAAGTTCTCCAAAAACCCAATTTGTTCTTCTGCACTCAGCATCTCCAAAGTTTAGTCCTGATATCAAACCAAAAGCAATAGATAATAAACTGAAAATAATGAAGTACAATTCCTGTTTCTAATTAGGAATTAGAAACAAATAAGAATTAAGACATTCATTCACCATAAACCTAAGTATTTTCTAATACTAAACAAAATATTTTCATGTGATTCTAATATAGTCAGAAATAATACAATTTCAAATACATTCATCATTAACTAAATTAATTCTAAAACAAGATAATAGAATTTTTAGTCAAAACATGTTATTAATAACTAAGAAAAATGTCTTACAAATTAAATGTTAGTGATTTAAAACATTTTATGTTATATTCAGTTTTTTTCACCATGTCAGATGTTAGTTTGGAAGACTTCTTATCCTGGTTACGTGAACCGACCAAAGTTCCCTTTCTCAGAGTAATTCAAGTGATACTGTCCTCCACCTCCCTGCATATGTTAATTTATGACCTCCTGTCTTTAATGATAAGACTCCAGGGGTCTGAGCCGAAATTCTCTTGCAGATCCTCTATTCTCCTTTGTACTTTAAACAGCAATAGTTCTTCGGGTTTTAAATCACTCACACAAACCTGTTCAAACTTAAGAAATTTGTTCTAAAATGTTTAAACTGTGTTAAACACTCAAAATAATAATTTTTCTCAACACCGTGTACCGGGACCCGGAAGAACTTTGTTTTTGATATTACATTTATTTGTTTTCTTGATGCGAATCTCCGGTTGTTGTTTTTTTTTTTGTTGAGAGACATCGCGTGAAGAACGGCGAGCCAGGATCCAAAAGAGCAGATTGACATTGTGACTACTACGACGTCAAAGAAGAACCTTCTTCTGTTCCACTTGATCGGTGGGATTGCACATATTAACACTACCCGGGTAGCTACCACATAACATTCAGATCTGAAAACTGAACTGAACTGAAAACAAATGAAAGGAAAGACTTTTGAACTTGACTGACTTGACTTAGGACTACTAAAAGAAAACATTGACTATTTGGTTCTGTTTCATTAGTGTCAAAATGTGTAATAAATGTGTTTGTTCAACACATTGTTTCCCTTGCTCCTCCTGAGTTGAACCTAGTTCTGATGCGCTATCTAATTGTAAAGATTCAAAGTCACTGATTCCTTTGTCACAGGTGACTTAACCAGATAAGTACAAAGTCTTACATTTAAACAAAGTTAAAATCTGTATTTGTTTGTGTGTCTACATGGAAAACAGTCTTAGGGTCCCATGCATTACAGTCTGTGACAAATAATGCGCCAATAAATCCACATACTTACATGACGTGATTTCCAATCAATATCATCTTGTGTTTTATTAACTTTTATATTCTAATATGCCGCAGGTCAACCTCCAGGAACCATGTTTAATTCCTAACAGAAAGTTGTGGTTGTTTTGACGCATTCTGATTGGCTGACATAGGTTTTAGCTTTTGCTACACTGCCCCCAATTGATTTGGCATGTTTAAAACAACGCAGATGGAAATAGTTCATGTGAATGAACTATGTTATTTTTAAATGCGATTTGTTTTCATGAAGACACACCCGCATGTGTAGAGGCTCTGAACTGCAAAAGGGTTTTAAAATATCCTTAATGCTATGAACAACAAGTTGAATAGCAAAGCACCTCTTATGCACTGGGTAGATTTGCAGTTGTTTTATCATCTCACCAGATGATTCTCAAAATGTACAAAGTTGGGCATTTTGCTTTTTATGCAAAGTTGTAAAAACAAACAGTAGCATTATGTTTCTCTTTAGCAACTCTGCTCTGGGTCTATGTAATTTTTTTTTTTTAAATCACGCAAAATGGTCATACTATTTAAATTTAGACATAATAGTGCAGAAAAACACCAGAACTGCCTACTTGCATTAGTGGTGGATTTTTCAGTGGAGCATAACTCTAAAGATTTATCTGCAGCTCATATCTAAATTATTCATAAGAAAATGCAGCTCTGGAAGTGTCATGGGGTCAGTTATTTTTTGGGGTTTTTCTGTGTTTCACTGTGTGTTTCTTTTCTGATGTCAGGGTTTATTTTGCTCCATGTAGTTTTCTGTGTTCCCTGTTAATTTTATCCTCATGTGTCTCCCGTAGCCACCCGTAAAGGGGTGATGATGATTCTAGGGGCCCTGACCAGCCGGGGGCCCTCCACAACTTAATTATTTATATTTTGTTCATAGACATAAAATAAAAAAATTCGGGGTCTTGTCAAATACAAAATTAATCATATTGTATTTTCAAAGATTGTTTTTAGCAGTAAAAATTTAATGTTGCCCCTCCCAGACCAAAAAACTAGACTGTGAGATTATCAACCATTTAGCATAATTAGCTTAGCTACAGACTACTGTTTGCCTCATTTTCACTAGCATTTCATGAATTAAGGAAAAAATTTACCAACATATTCATATATTTAACTTGTTCTCTGTGCCTTTACCACTTAACCTGATTAGTAGCTGCTGATTAGTTATTTCCTTCAGCTGTTCTCCCTGTTAGTTAAGTTTGAGCGCACCTTGGTAGGGCGCAGGATTCTTGTCTGGGTTAGTGTCTAAGTTGTCTTTGACATCAGAGCTGTCATAGTGTTTGGGTTTGCTAGAGTAGACTGAGTTTCTGGTTACCAGTGTAATTCCGAGTCCGACCTGTACCGTTTGGGACTAATATGAAGAATAAAAGAGAAATGCCACGGTGCCTCCTACCTGTGAGTACATTCCACGTTCCAAAAACAACCTTTCCGACAGGGAGCTGAAATAACTGAGCACAATGCTGCCTGACATGCTATTGGCTAGTGTTTGCAAAGCCACCAATCCAGGAGCATCATTTATTTTCTTTGATGCTAATTTGCTCTACTCCCAAAACGGAAATAAGGAAGACTGTAGATGCTAGCTTCTCTCCGGTGAAGCAAGGACGGTTTCCGCTGTGTATTTATTTTTTTTGCATATTAGAATAGTGTTTTAGCTATCAGTATAAGCAGCTATAAACTTGTTTAGAGAGAATCCGAAGTATCTGTAGATTTTGGCTATTTGATGCCGGTTGTGGTGCTTGACCCCTGCAAATATCTAGCGTCCAATAAAAAAGACGCTTAATCATTACCATACACATAAGTCTCTACATAAGTACATAATATCATAACTTTAAATATTTATTGCAAATACATGTTTTCTTTTTTTATCACTGTAAGAGTTAATCAACCTGCTTTTAATCATTGCTTCAGTACTCATTCATCCTTTCAGCAACATTTTTGCCAGAAAGCAACACAAGTTGAAGGTTTCTGCACTTCTGATTTAAGTAGCAGAGTAGAAAGGCTGAAGAGGTTATTAGATTTTAGGAATAAAAATGGTTGAAATGAAGCATTCTGATGTTTTATCAAGGAGAGGTAATGCATATACTTATTAAAATATGTTGTCATGACAACAGTTCTTGGAAAAACAAAATCTTTTATATAACCTTTTTTGATGACCTTCTTAACCCCGTTCATGTTCAAGCTTCAGTTTGCTTTGGAAACTTCTCTGCTTTAAACTGGTGTTTCCGTATGGATGTTTCTACAGGTCCAAAGATAAATGCATAACACCGTTCATATATTTACAGAAAAACACAAGATCAGTTTTTAATCTGGAACAGATGTCCAGAAAACTGAAAAAAAAAGGACTGGAACACTGATCAGTACATGTGATGTATGTTTGCTTGATGATGTTTTTGTTTGATGACTATGTTTCTTAGTGGTTTTGTAATTGGTTACTGCATTATGTTTTTATGATGTAAAGCACTTTGAACTGCCTTATTGCTGAAATGTGTTTATCACTTCCACCTCTTCTTGGCGGGAATAATGAGTTTGTTGAACTGCTGTTGTGAAGTCAGCTTTAATGAAAATCTTCTTAACATACTCCACTTTTGTTGCCACTGACACCAACACCACCGTCAAACTAAAATACAACAAACTTAAATGAGACGGTGTCATGAATACAATGACGATATAAACAAATGATATAAGACATAAACTTTGGAGAGCCATTTCAGCCAAAATTAAATAAATAAATACATGGGTGAAATAAATAAAAAATGAGTAAAATAAATCAAAAAATGAAGAAAATGAGTGAAATAAATAAAAAAATGTTAAATAAATAATTTTGCTTTTTCATTAACCCAATTTTTCATTTATTTATTTTTCATATTATCAATTTCTCAATTTGCTTTTTTTCATTAATCTATTTTTCATTTACCCATTTTTCATTCATCTATTTTTCATTTAACCATTTTTTAATTTAGCTTTTTCATTAACCCAATTTTTCATTTATTTATTTTTCATATTATCAATTTCTCAGTTTCCCTTTTTTCATTTATCCCTTTATCCATTTACCCATTTTCATTAATCTATTTTTCATTTAACCACTTTTCAATTTCCCTATTTCATTAACCCAATTTTTTCATTTATTTATTTTTCATATTATCAATTTCTCAATTCCTCTTTTTCATTTATCATTTTTTTCATTTATCTATTTTTCATTTGTCCATTTTTCATTTATCCCTTTATCTATTTACCCATTTTTCATTAATCTATTTTTTTATTTAACAATTTTTCAATTTCCTTTTTCCATTAACCTGATTTTCTATTTCCCAATTTCATTAATCAATCTCTCATATATCCCTTTTTATTTACCCATTTTTCTTTCATCTATTTTTCATTTAACATTTGTTTGAAAAATTGTTACTTTTCCAATTTTCCTTATTCATTTAGTATTTCCTTATTTTCTTATTTATCACATTCATTTCCCCGCAAAACTTGGAAAAAATAAATGCAAATGAGGAGAGGCACGTCATCAGGCTACAACTTCCCCAATTGGTTGGTTAGCCCATACTTTGCTTCAAGAAAGATGGCGACCTACTAACGGGTTATCAATAAGCTGAAGCTCATTAACTTCATTAGAAAATAGTGTTATTACTCCTGACTTTAGTTCTCGTGTGGCCGCTCAGACAGAACGTGTTTCAGTTGGCGGCTCTCATGGACTCAGAGCTTCACCGTCGGGAGTTTTTATAGTTTGAACGAAGCGGCCGCTGAAGTTGGCTTACGATTGAATGTTCGGGACACCTTCGTAGCTAACAGCTGTGATCCAACTATAAGGAGCAGACTTTACTGTACATCGTAAGTGAACTGCAATATCCATAGGCAGCTCTATGGAGCATCGAGCTGAAAGAATGAGAGTGGCAAGCCTTGGAGATCTGCATCGGAGGCCATCTTTCAGACATGCACCGCTGCTGTCCGTCCAGGATCCTCCGGTTGCCCAGACGTTACACGGTAAGCTACCGCTGATGTTTGTTTTCCATCTACAGTCATATTTAATCAATAGGGCTCAATTACGATCGTGGAAGGTTTTGAGTTGATCTCGGCAGTAGGTGACAAACTGAACGTCTCCAGGATGTTGAGACCAGCACGTCCTCTGATCCAATACATCTTATTAAGGACAAAATCAACAAAACGTGTTGAAATTAATGGCCCAACAAAATTAATAATCTCTGTAATTATTGTTAAAACAAGGTGTGTGCATTTCTGTACCATTACAAAAATAAAAAGGGACTCAAAGACCCTGATGAGCAGAGCAGTAAATATGAAGCCTGAAAACCTAATATCTTAACGGACTGAATCTTTTGTGTTTTTAACTAATCTCTGCTGGGTTTGTGGGGCGCAAGCGGTTGCCACAGCAACAGGTTGATTAAATGACATTAAAAAGTTAGGAGACGTTTAGAATAGATCGCCTTGTTTTATCTTTGTTTACCTTTGCTGGGATGTATCACAGCTGCTGTAGTTTATGAACGTCCAATAAACGACAAACTTGGACTAACTACCTCGTTCGTCTGCGACTATATTTCATTAAGTAACAAACAAATGGCTTCTACCGCGATAATTATGTGAAATTAAATTAATATTTTTTAAGTTTTGTGCGCTCTGGCATCTTGCTTTAAGTCTGAGAGGCTTTTCCTGTATCAAACATGCTATTTATTTAGTGGAAATATTGATGCAATAAAACTATCTCCAAAATAACCTTTCAACTTTTAAACTCCACTGTTGAAAATGAGAAGCTGACATTTACAAATGACATTGAAATAAATTCTAGTCCAACTTCTGGTTTGTTGCGATTCCTCTGGATCCTGTTGGAGGAACAATATACCAACTTCACAAGACGTGGCTTTAACCTAACTCCTGTCAGTCTGAAGTTTCTCATATTTAGGTCATCAAACCAAAGTTCAGATCTACCATAACTGGTACCATCGCCACCAGGTCAAAAGTACAGCTTTTTGGCGCAGCACATTCATTAATGTTTCCATCATGTATGTTTTCAGATGCAGACCATCCTGCTGGCCTCTGGTCTCAGCGTTTCCCTTCAGACTCCCAGTGGGCTCACAGCTTCAGGATGTCCAGAGACCTTCACCTTCTGGAGCAGGAACACCCAGCCAAATGCACTGGTGACACATTCATTTAAGAAAAATGTGGCTGTTCTTATACCATTGATATGCATGAACAGACTGTATTTTACCATATTGATAAATGTGATAAATAAGAAAATAAGGAAATACTAAATGAATAAGGAAAATTGGAAAAATGGGTAAATAGATAAAGGGATAAATGAAAAATGGACAAATGAAAAATAGATAAATGAAAAACAGATAAATGAAAAAGAGGAATTGAGAAATTGATAATATGAAAAATAAATAAATGAAAAAATTGGGTTAATGAAATAGGGAAATTGAAAAGTGGTTAAATGAAAAATAGATTAATATAAATTGGTAAATGGATAAAGGGATAAATGAAAAAAGGGAAATTGAGAAATTGATCATATGAAAAATAAATAAATGAAAAATTGGGTTAATGAAAAAGCTAAATTATTTAACAATTTATTTATTTTTTTCACTCATTTTCTTCATTTTTTTATTTATTTTACTCATTTTTTATTTATTTCACCCATTTATTTATTTATTTATTTAATTTTGGCTGAAATGGCTCTCCATAATAAACATACCTCGCTGGCTGACTGTTCCTTTTGAGGTAGAAATGAGAGCAAAAAAAAGCTTAAATTACTTTGAACAACTACTTGCTAAAGTCATGCCTGCATACCATGTGCCTCTTCTTTCTCTGGTGCCCCAAGCGAACATTCTGGATTACACTTCCTACTTTAGCTTTTCAAAATGAGAGACGTAATAACAAAAAATGTGCATAATACAAAATAAAACATACAAACTAAAATTATGGCAGTAAAAGTGTTATAAAATTAACTTGACTGGACTTCAAATGTTTTCCTTCAGTTGATTCAAATTACTGCTTGACTTCCTCAGCAGGCTGTCAAGTTCTGGAGAATCCTCTAAATGAGACGTTTATTGACAGAATGTGGCAACATTGACCATCAAATGCAATGACCATATAATTGGGCAATTGATATTTAAAAATTTAATTTGTTTGACGGATCAATGGCAATAAAAAAAACAGCTTGGTTTTCACTAAAATGTTTTTGTCCTATGTTGTTTTTTTGGAGGGGGTGTTGGGGGGGGTTGGCCATGTTTAAGTTTTTATTTATTATTTAAAAAAAAACTGTAATGGAAAAATGTTTTTGACATCATTCACATAATCAACAACCAGATGTTATCACTGGCACAAACCTCGAACAAGAAGACATATAGGTATCAGCCGATCTTCGTTCTGCTAAAATTAAGGAAATCAGAGCTGATTTGTGGGTCCTCCCTTATCTTTAACTTTTTGCCATTTCCTACTACCGTATTTTCTGCACTATAAGGCACCCCTAAAAATCTTCAATTTCCTCAAAAGCCGACAGTGTGCCTTATAATCCGGTGCGCCTTATATATGGACCAATATTGAGCCACAACAGGTCCAGCAAGCAGCCGCTAACTTCATTTTCACCCGTAGAAGAAGCGCGGTGCATGCTGGGATGGTTGTCAGAACACTGGTTTGTAATCTATTAATAAAGTTTGACTGACCTATCTACCTACCGACCATCAGGTCGTCTGCACGTCATTTAGCACCACTTTCTCCACGAACATGCTGTGCGCGAATGGAGAAGGGTGACCATCGTCCGGCCATGACCCGGCCCAGTCGCGGAAGGCTCTCCTCGCCGACCGGAGTCGGACAGCTTTGTTGACATTCCCTTTAGTGGAGCTCCATCTAGTGGATTCATAACGTAACTCCAGCCTCTACTGTAGCGTCTATTCTATGCACCTTATAATGCGGTGCACCTTTTAAATGAAATTTTTTTTAACATAGGCCATTCACTGAAGGTGCGCCTTATAATTCGGTGCACCTTATAGTGCAGAAAATACGGTAATCAGCGCAGCTCAAGTCAAATCTACTCGGTTTTAATTCTAATCAGTTTTCATTTTCATTCTTTTTACTGACACAGTCTGTTTGCATAACTGTTTTCTTATATCAAGATAAATCAATTAATGATTTGCCATTAATAGGTAATTAACACATCTGGAACTGGGTTGCTAGTTGTTTAGGTAAATTGTTTTACGACCTTTGCTGTGTTTGGGTAAAATGTTTTACGACCTCTGCTGTTTTTCCTCTGCTGTTTATCTTGCCTATCTTCCCTCTTTGAAGCTTGATAATAAAAGACAAGCTGTACCGAAAGATCTTCAGAACGCTCCGTGAACGGCTCGGAGGAGCAATTGACAGAGTTTTCTCCTTTTGCAAAAGCTTGGTCATAAAATTCATATACGTTGTCTGTGGTTCTTTTATGTAGGTTCTAGGAAAATACCTATCAATATGCTTTATGTAGAGATTCTCCTTAGCTTTGATTGTATATCTCACAATTTTGTAATTTATTATTGTTTATTAAACTTTGAAAGCTGAGAGGCTTTGTTAATATTCTGTCCTAAAATACGGTTGGATGTGCCCTTTTTTTTTTTTGAGCACCTGCGCCTTTAGTGGTCTCTGCACGGCCCTGGTCTTTACCTTCTTTTGGAATAACTTATCATTGTTTCCTTCCAGGAGGGAGGAATTTGTCCCCCATTTAGAAACCAGTTGAATGTTCTCAGAAGGATGGGAGACAGATCTTTTAAATAGATTTTATACCAATCAGCATTAAATCCATCTGGTCCTGGTGATTTGTTAAGTTTCAATTTATTTATTGCTTTTTCAATTTCTTGAATTGTTATGTTTTTGGTCAGAATTTTATTTTGTTCATTCGATACAATAGGCAGCAACAATTTATTCAGTAGTACATTGGTTTCCTCCATTTCTTGTTCTTTTCTCTAAAAAGATAGTTTTTCATACAGTTTTTGGTAGTATTTTTCAAAGCTTTTTCTTATTTCTATATTTTTATAGGTAACTTTATTAGTTGTTGGTTCTTTAATTTTGTATATAGTTCTTTCCTCCTATTGTTTTTTTAAGTCTATGCTAGAAATTTTGATGATTTTGGGCTTGTTACATAGTAACTCTGTCTTAGGAATAAGAGTTTCTCCTGTACACGGGACTGTAGTTCTTGATTAATTTCATCTCTTGATTTGTTTTATTTTCCCTAGAGTTTTAAGATCTACTTTGTTTTGTTCTAGTTCAGCTAACTCTTGTTCCAAATTGTTTAATTTTTCTTGCCTAATTTTTTTAAAAAGAGATGATTTTGCAATTATTTTTCCTCTCAAGACAGCTTTACAGGCGTCCCATAGTATTACAGGGGAGACTTCTCCATTGTCATTGTCCTGCATATGTGTTTGAATTTCTTGCCTTAACTCTTCTTTAATTTTGCCCTTGAGTATACTAGAGTTAAGTCTCCATAGAAACCGGTTTTTTGTTTTATTAACATTTACTTCTACGTGAAGTGGGCAATGATCCGAGAGGTCCATCAGCAAAATATGACATTTTTCTACTCGGTCTAAGTCCTTGTTGTACACTAAAAAATAATCAATTCTTGAATATGAATGATTAGCTGCAGAGTATAATGTATAGTCCCTTTTTCTGAGTTTAAATTCATGCCAAACGTCACTTATCCCTAGCTCTTTGATCATCTTTCTGATCTTCTTACCTGTGCTGCAATTAACTCTGGGTTGTTTAGAGGTATCTTCTGAAGGATTTAGTCTTACATAAGTCTCCACCACAGATTACTATGCTTTGTGATTTAGTTATCATCATATCAAAGATATGTTTATAAAATGTCCACTCTGAACCTGGCGGGGCATAGACATTGATAAAGGTAATGTCTTGTCTGCCCATTACAATATTATATCTACAATCTTTGTCTTTATATTCTTGGCTCATCTCAAATGTGACCCTTTGGGATATTAAGGTTGCCATCCCCCTTCAACGACCAGATGTATGTGATGCACGAAATACCTGATTAAAGCCCATTCTTTTAAGTTTACTATGCTCTACCTCTGAGAGATGAGTTTCCTGGAGGAATACTTTTTTTTAATACTTTTTCTTTTTTCATTTTTCCTAATATTTTCGCCCTTTTTCTTGGGTTATGAACTCCTTTTACATTATAAGTTGTGATTCTAAGAGGTGATAATGAAGTCATGGATTGCATATTGCTGGATATTCAGAACAAGTAAAATAAATGACAACCCTAAGCTACCCAAACAAAGAACAACTGTGAACAATCCAAACATCTTAGCTTTGTAAAACAAGCTAACACACGTCCATTAAAAACTCCCTTTCCTCTGGTCTTATTAACGGTGTTATAGTTTGTGAGCGATTTTGAGGGAAATCCAGCGCGGCTCTGTGGCTGCGAGGGGCCCTCTGGTGGTAGCGTTACCTGGTTGTCGTACATTTGAATTGGATACGTATCAGATATGCGTCGCATTCAAAAATAATCCGACCTGTTCTGTTCAGACTGTCATGAAAAGATCGGATACAGGTTGCATTACGTCAAAAAAATCGGAATTGGGTCACTTCAGGCTGCAATGTGAATGCAGCCTATACGATAGTAGCCAAAATTTTATTTTATTTAACAATGTGTTATTTACAATTGCACAATGTTAAATAGTACCTGCTTAAATTTACATTCTAATTGTTTACACTTACAATGTGAACAGTAAGGTTTTCTGACACTGATTTTGTTTTTGCAACATCTTCTAATTTTCTGTGACTGTATGGAGTAATGTTTTGGTTACAGAGTGTTTAGTTTGGTTCTCTTCAGCAGGACTAAAGACAAAATGTACCAATTCCAAATAAAAGATTAGAAAAACATTCAAATCAAAACCAATTGTCAAACTCTAACAGATTCCTCCAGCCAGGAGACCTTCACTCTGCATGAAGTGAGGCGTAGAATAAGGGGCTGTTTTTTACCAGGTAAGGAGCTACCTCAGTGATAGATTTAAAAAGCTAAATGAACTAAGTCTAAACCTTCAAGGCAGACACCGTCACGTTTCTGACCTCACAAACAAAATGGGTGCTTTCACTTGAAAGTCAGCGACATGTGACAAGTGACTTCCCTGGGAAAATACTTCTCCATTTTAGAACGAGTGATTTTGCTGGACTACATGATGTGATGTGCACAAGATACTGCCCCCTGTTGGAGGGCAAAAAGCTCCATTCTACATTCTACTGTTGCTGTACAAAAACTAAACAGATTTCAGCTTAACATTGAACAAATTAAAAGTACCAATATGAAGTTTGAAACCCAGATTTGAAAGAATGTGCAAAAAGGGCTCACTAACGCCATCAAATACACTGAGCAGACTCATCTCCTTTCCTAATATCTGCACAATGTATTTTGTGCAGATATTCTCTGCATGCAGAGGTATACTGCATGCACAGTATACCTCTAGGAGGTTTACTGTGCATGTGGCAGAATGATGGAGAATTGTATCAAAGTTGAATATGTTCAACTTCAACCAAAAATGCAGTGGAATAAGTTTGTGAAGGTTATCTGTGTTTTTAAGAAAGTCCCAACTGATGTAAGTGATGTTTTCTGTTTTGCTTTTTTTATTATCAAACTAATATATTTTGGGAAATCAAATAAATTTTAACAGAGATAATCAGGTCTCAAACAAATTGAAGTCATGGGTTTGACTAGGGCAATCCAAATTTACAGATCAATTTGAAACTTATGACAAGTATTGCTATTTCTGTGTGCTCAGCTGACACTAATGAGCTCATTGACCGATCCGATTCAGCAATGCTGTGGTAATCACTACAAGACGTTTAGGTTTGGAATCTGATCTCTCTGTTAGTTGTACATGCCTATCAGCAGGTATCTAGAGGATACATCGTCCATACATATTCATGGTCCGGGACTCAAATTAGACAAGAAAAGATTAAATGATTAAAAATGTAGCAAAGCATACAGATATGGATGTTAGCTGAGCACCATATGAAGGTTCTGAACAGTAATAGTAACCCTTGTGCGTGCGAGGACTGAGGCAAACGTAGAGGACTATGGCAAATGATACAAGTTTTACGTTTGTGGGGTCGGTTGGACCCCATTTCTACATACAAGGGGTAAACATACTAATTATAGCGTGAGATTTAATCTCTCATGACCTCAATCTAAAAGTTTATGCTCAAGAGCCTGAAATCAGATAGTCAAACAAGCAAAAACAGATCTAAAGCTAGACTGAAAGCACACAGAACCATAATAAGCAATGTCTTAACTAAATAAAGACTTCATAATAAATACACAAGCAACATGTAGGCACTGAGGCATGAGATGGCCTACATGTTGGACAACATTCATCTATAACTACCTCGACACATTTATTAGCTTCAAATCCGTTTTGCTACACTGTCTCTTTTGGGCTTCTGTAGACTGACAATTTGTCTCATGCTTACTTTTCAAAATCAATTGCATACAAATTAGTCCAACTTTAAAATAATTCTCTACATTCAGATTCAATAAAACATTGTGTTGTTTGGTGCATCTTAAACTCTTTGCCAGTTTATTTGTATGATACATGATAAAGGCTGACTATTTGCAAAGTCTTGTAAATCTGCTAGCTTTGTTAAAAAAATGCAGTAAATTCTTAAATATTTTCTTGTATCTTATCTAAAACATCAGTAAACTAAACTCTACTCACTGGACCACATTATTTTGTGGGAAGATGAGGTCAGTTTTTCCCTGGAGGTTTCACTACAAATAGAGCGTTTGAATGGCTGCCATGCAGCAACATGTTTTTCCTTCACTGCAGCTCAGTATAACTTTACATGGATGACTGATTTGTCTTCGTGTCAGATGGCATCAGGGATTCTGGTGGTCAGCCAGAGATGGGCCATACATGGTAATGCAATCTTCTGCCACGCTGCAAGGACAACACACACGCACACACACACGCACACGCACGCACACCCCCCCCACACACACACACATGCTTACACCCACATACACAGAAGTGAAGGGCTAGCAGTTATTCAGGTAAAGCTGTCGGAGGTAAAACCTGCTGCTTATGGATAACCTGACAAAAAAATGTCTCTATCTGGAGCAACCTGTCTCTCATTATATGTCTCAGTGTTTTACACATGGAGAAACATTCCTTTTTATTTTTAGCAGCGTCACACAGCACAATCCGTGACATATTGTTGTCTCCCACTGATAGAGACGTGTTAAACTGTAAGGAGGAAGGTAGAGCCGATGGTCCGTTTGGTGACCACTGGTCAGGGTTTTTTCTGTCTCTCTTTAAAAATGTTCTGCTGCATTATCTTTTTTTTTTCATGTATAATATGAATCGTCCTCACACATAAGTTGGGTCAATTATGGTTTTTGTGAGTGCAAACGGGTGAACATGGCTGTAGTGACGGTCAGTACGACTGGAAAAGCACTATAGAAATTCAGTCCATTTACTACCTCAATTCAGTTTATCCAAATTAATGAATAAATATTCATTAGTGATTCGTGGCGTGATCCATTTCTCACCCTTAGCTCTTGAACAATGTTGGTTGTCAACATAATGACATAAAAAGGCTGAATGAATCAAATACGCCTTGATGCTGAACTTTGTCAGTTCAGTTAAACCTCTTCTTTACCTGAGCTCCTATTAATTGATCTGATTTCATCTCACCCTACAAAACTTTCACTATTTTTGATATGTTTCCAAATAGCAGCCTGACCATAATTCAAACATGAGTTTAATTAAGTATGACAAAAATGTAGTCTTTTAAATTAAAATCTACTCATAAAATATGTTAAAGGCAAAGGCATCATCTTTTCCAAGCTTTCTGGTGTCCTTCAATTGCCATGTCAACTAGGACCACACCTGCTCATTGACTTGTACTCTAAAGTCCGCCTTGGTGCAGATAAGTCTGCTTTTAATTGTTTCAAAACTTGGCTAAATCAAGTGTTTTCAGATGAAGACTGACATAAATCCTGTTTTTTTATTGCTACGAATAGACAAAATAATTTTCAGGTTTCTTTAATTGAGCACCAAAATAATAAGCAAACAGAATCTCTTTCATTTCAAAATGTACAAAAGTCATTCGTTTTGGATCTACAATTTCATTACTACAAAAAAAAAATCTGATTGCTCAATTTAACTAAAAATTTTTATGCTAAGTTTCTTGTTGAGTTTGAAAAATATTTGGTGATTTTAGTTTTTTTAATTTTTTTTTTTGGCCCACAAATATTTTTGCACTCACAATTTTGGCCCACGTTTCAAAAAGTTTGAACAACCCATTAGATGAAGATAATGCTGTATTTTATGCTTCAGTTCAACAAAAGGTTCAATCAGACTTTGAGGCTGGAGTCAAAATCTGGAGGGAAAAAAAACCTGTGGGCCCCTTCCTGTCCTGTATTAAGGTTTATTTTTTTTATGTTTCTGTTGGCTCATCAGTTCTCCAAAAGGTGTTTTGACACATAGTTTTGACTATGTTTGTTTAGTGGGATTAGAGCCGGATCATCCAGGTCGGTTTAGGTTGAGAGAGGAGTGACAGCTAATGAGGGAGAATCAAGTATGACGGGAGATAAATGTCTACTGGGGCGGGCCGCAGAGATCAGATCAATATTGACAGAGATGGAGAGGTGAGGAGGATGAGGGTCTTATGGGAGTATTAAATGTCATAACAAGGACAGCGGGAGGCTGGAGAGGTTGGAGAGAGAAATGAAAGTGACAGAAAGGAAATGCTTAGAGGGATGAAGAGTGAAAATAACTGAGGGATAAAAGCTAGAGGCAAGGAGAAGCTAAAGTGAAAGATTATTCTGACCAAGTTGGGCTGTGGCTTTTAATATATAAGATGAATTTGCGAGGTCTGCAGGAAACTATTGGTTCAAAGCTTTTTGTCCCCTTAAAAATGTGAGCTAGTTGAGCTAAAACAAGGTTAAAAAAAGATGTGTGCCAGACCTGAAATGTATCTAAATGAAAAATGTGTATCCTAACAGAATAAATTCTAGGATAAATATCAAATGAGTTAAATGTAGTTGAAATCAGAGGACATGTTTACCTTTTTAGAGCAAAAAAACCACACACACAAAAAAACAGTTTAATTACATAGCACCAGTTCACAACAAATATTACAAAAATCCTTTCAATTCAATCACACAGAACTTCCTAGTTATCAAAAAGTGCATTTAGTTCAGATTAATTAATTCATTTATTTCAAATTAGTTTCAAAAGTTTTTTCGGTGTTTTGAAACCCAGCAGAGTGTCAAGTCATTGACTGGCAGCAACAGTAGATGAGATTTTGGGTTGTTGACTTCGCAGCAATCCCTCATACCGAGCATGCATGTGGTGACAATGGAGAGGAAAAACTCAAATTCTGTGCTCATTTACTAAGCACAGTTATGGTGATGTTTCAAACAGTAAAGTCTCTGGATGTAGAAGATGCATATTTTGAAAGCAAAGTCTTTGGCTGTCTATGTGAAAGTGTAAAAACTCTCTAAATGGATGGAGAAGGGCTGAGACATCACTTCTTCCCAACTTCCAGTACTGCTTTGCAAACACTTCCTGATTGCCTTAAGGGTAAATCATCTCTTTCTGCCTCGTAAACACAGGAAGGTGCATCGCCTAAAGCTGCTGAGAACATCTTTCTCTCTGGCAGAACACAAAGTCTAAATCTCAGTGGTCATGTGACTTCACTTCATCAGATCATGTGACTTCCTCCTGGGGTGTTGCCAGAAACCTTTCCTATTTGCTGATGGTACAGAAACTTCCTGTGCCTTTCTAAATCATTCTTATGTCTGGTGTTCTGTGATTAAACGTTTTGGAAGAAGTATTCCACTACCTGGAATCTTTCTAGATACCTTGACCACTTGCTCCCTGTTTTCAGTCGTTTGTGACTTTGAGTCCAAGATTTCAGAACTTCCCTTTTCAGCATCAAAATTCCAAGTTCTAATTATGCTTCAATGGCCTTACTGGATTTCCAAACTGCAACCTAAGGATCTTGTGTTGGATGTGGTTTGCTAGATTTGTTTACTAGAGCTTTTTCCATTGACAGAATAATAACTTCGGGCTCACTTGGGGAAATATGAGTAGAGTGGTTTAGTGGAAACATGCTGGGTCCATAATTGAAGGGTTGATGGATCAAAATCATTCTCTGTAACTCTCTTTTGATTTCATCAATGCCCCAGGTGTTTTTTGTTTTTTTCACACCCATTACCCAATCTTTCAAAGATTTTTATTTGCAGTTGTAGAAGCTCGCCACATGGTGAAAATGAAGCCAACACTATGTGGAGGTCACATTTTTGAAAACTTCAAACTGAACTCTGCTGCTTTTCCAGAATAAACTTGAAGTGAGTTCAGCTCACCCTGACGTTCAGCAGCACAGATTCACACCAAGCTTACAAGGGGCGCACTCCAGGCTTTTCATGCAGAAAGAGCCTCAGCATCATTAGTCCAAGGAAGCAATAATTTGTGGACCGTCCTACTGCAGAGTACCCAGAATAACATCACAGATTGTTTTATTTTTACAATAAAAAATGGGAGGATTTTTATTAGCCAGTGCGCTTCTGAGAGAGTAACTCTATGGTCTTTTAACTCATTTAGGAGCAAAATTGGATCAGAATTTATTTTTTGATTACCATATTTTCCGGACTTTAAGTAGATTTTTTTTCATAGTTTGTCTGTTTCTGCAGCTTGTGTGTGGTATATTTCCTCTTTATGATGCATTTTTTAACTGTTTACTACTTGGTTCATGTCCGTCAGTACAAATTAGCATTCAACGCATCAGAGTAAACCGTAAACAGGCTGAAGTCAAAATGGTGTGAGCTGGATGAATTAGTCCACAGACCCCTGAAGAACGAGAGACTAGCCAACGGTGCAGATATTCATCATTACCAAGATGAATGTAAATGACTTTGTCAATTGACTCTGTTATGTTCCGGTAAGCCTCGTAGCCTAGCCACCTTCACAGTTGAGCTGACTCATTATCTGTATGTCACAACCAAACGTCAGTGATTGGGTAAAATCAGATCTAATCGTTTAAAACATCAACACATTCCACGCCTCTGGGCAGCCGTCGTTTCCCAACAGCCAGGGGTGCAGACCTTTTGAATGAAGCAAAGTGTAGAACAGGCCCTGGATGTTACCAGGCTGTTTACAGACTGTGGTGTCTGATGCTTGTTTTTTTAGTGTCCATCCATAAGATAGGCAACACTGCATGGAGTGAGCTGTTAGATTTGCACCAGGTTGTCAATTGTGCAACATCATCAAAGATCAAGTTAACCCAACAGGTTTTGTAGTAGTTTGAAAATGATCCCAGCGGGCTCACAATCAGTTTATGAGGCTAGTTGATGCAGCGTATGCCTCTTTACATCGTTAGCTTCGTTAAGTTTTGGGATCGATTTACTTTTCCAACAAGCTCACTATGATATGACATCTTTGTCATGAGGATAAGGGAAATATTACCAAGAATAACCTTTCTGAACTAGCCTGTTAAGAACTGAAGGTGACTTGAACAAATATTGTATTTTAGGACATTACAATAAAAATACATACACATCATGGACTTGATGCATTGCATCATAAATAAACCATTGAGTGTCATACATTTGACAGTGCTTAGCTAAATGGCTAACAAAGCTCAGTAGTGTGAGAAAAACACTGAGAAAAAGTAAAACAAACAGAAAAAGTTAACGATTTGGGAAAACCGCAACTAATCAGCAAAGGTTTTAAGACGGTAATGCTGAGGCCTTGTAGCATTCAGAGGAAAATACATTATGTATGTTCAGGGAAAGCCAGAATACAAAAAAAAAACAAAAAAACAAACAGAATAATTGTATGCATTAGAGACCACTGTCACAGAGAGCAGGGATATGTGGGAAGGATGTTGTATTTATGAGAGGATTAAGAAAATAGCTTCATGCACATTTGCTGTCATCAGACACATGATTCTGAGTGGTGCAACAACACCCCCAATCAACTCACTGTAGATTTGCTCTATTTATCCTAATTACAATGATTGTTGATTCAGTTTGAAATCAGTGCTGGGAATGTTCGGCACTCTGAAGGCATTTAAAAAATAAACTCACACAGAGGTGAAAAACACCTCTGTGTTTTTCACGTGTCGTATTCTTGCAGAAACATTCAGATGATGGAAACCTGCTGAAATAATGTGATTCCTTGAAGTACTTTGTTTTGATGGCATCGTCTGCAGCAAAGAAGTTTATACTTAAAAACTGGAAGTCTGTGGAACCTCCAATCCAGAAACATTGGATCAACATACTTTTGTCATATAGTACGGGGGGGGATTAACAGTCATTCACTGTTGTTCACTAAGTGTACATTTTAGTTGTGCATTCTCAATAAATATATCTACAGAAAAAAGAAACATTCACAGGACAAGATTGCTGGTTACAAAATGTGGCCATTTTGGCTTTCCCTGCACTCTGATGTGAGGAAGGGGTCATCGCAGAGACACTGAAGTCTGGCAAGTTCACCAGATGAAACATCGTTCTGTCTGAGAAAGAAGACAGAGAGGATAAATCAAATCACTGCCCTCTTCTCCACTCTCTGTTTTCTCTTCATTTCATTCTGAATATCAGGTTGGTTTAATTCAACTCCAGCTTGTTTCCTCAGAATGTTTGGTTCACATGGGGAGGTGTGGACGAAAACAAAAGTCAACTCTGATCTGCCTGCAAACCTCTGGTGCGATTCAAACACATATGTGAATGGCAAGTGGACTGAAGACCACTGCCAAAG
This sequence comes from Poecilia reticulata, assembly GCF_904066995.2. Classification (NCBI taxonomy): domain Eukaryota; kingdom Metazoa; phylum Chordata; class Actinopteri; order Cyprinodontiformes; family Poeciliidae; genus Poecilia; species Poecilia reticulata. The sequence continues at coordinate 942,508 of NC_088839.1, forward strand.
TAGAAAGTGGACCATAGCGCAGTGCATTCTGGGTAAATACAACCAAAAACAAACTTGTGTGTCATAGTCTTTTACTAAAGACAAGAGAGAAATCATACAACCGCTAAAATCTGACACCACTCTCCATTTTTATTTACCTTTTGTGAAGAAGTCTTCTTCTGAGGTTTTCATGTTGTTCCCGTCAGTAGTTCTTGGTACAGCGCCCCCACAAGGAAGGAGGGAAAAACATTTTTCAAAGGGTGTGTTTTGTTAGACACGGCAATGTGAAAGAGAACTGCAGCAGCTGAAAATGGAACAAATGTTTCAACTTTGGTCTCCAGTTGAATCAAGTTTATTGAACTATTAGGTGTAAAAACACCCTAAAAAATCTGATCATATGGTTGGTTCCGTGGTTCGAAAACTGCAGCACAACCTCCACTATTTTCAGTTGTTCTAAAAAAAATGGCCCTGAAAATGAATTCAAACTGGAAACATCCAGTTGTAGGTGATGTACAGTGCCACACACACTGAGATCCAAACCAACAGAGGTGCAAACAAAAAGTTTATTACAGCATCAGTCAGTATGTTAAAAACAGAACAGAAGAGAAAAAAGAGGCATTGCAGTAGTCAGGATGCCTGTCTCACAGTAAAAAGGCCTTTGCTTTGAGTCTGATTGAATCATTAATTTAATTCTTGCAGCTTTTAAGTAAGAAATTTGGCTGATAGGATATTTTCCAGAGCCTGGATTTGAGTTTAGTTTGAGGTTCAACAGCTCTATTCTGACTAAAACCCAGAAGCGTGCAGAAACGGCTCCTTTCAGATTACCTGAGCGACAGCCAGTGGGTGTTGTTAAACTACTGCCTTTTTTTTCAGGATGACCTAGATTTCATCAGCAGCTCAAGTGAAAAAGTATGACTCCTGTCAGTCATCCATTACAGAGGGGGCAGAAGCCCAGTCCCTTCTGAGGACAGCTATGGCAGAACTGTTTATTTCTTTTCTTTACGCCTGATTACGTGTGATTCAGAGTTGATGTGTCCGACTGCGTAGCGCTCCTAGCAGCTTGTTGGTTTGCTTTGCTGGGCTTACCGGGCACAAGACAAATGTGCCGTTTTTACAAGCAAACAAGCAAGCAAAGATCTGTTTTATCTGGGGGTTTTTTGCAGACTTTTAGCAATTAAGATATCATCAAAGGTTAAAATACTGATGAAAAATGTGTTTGATTTGATTTTGAGTCTTCTATGTCACAAATGTTTCAGATCAAACAAATGCAGAATACTTTGTTTAGTTGTAATGGAAATGCATCTACTGTTTTTTTTTATTTCATCTCAAGAACTTCCTATCATCTTTGTTGTGGGCAATAATCTCTTTGTACACGAACAATGATTGGTTGATTTTACAGATTCATAAACAATCACGATAAATTTTTATCTAACTAATTACCCAGACAGCACACGATGTTAAATCAACGTTGAAAAATAGTTAGAATCGTTGATTTTTGGTTGAAGTCGACAAATGACGGTGGATCAACCATCAAACAACCAATCAAACCGTTGAAACTGTGTCATTGAATCAATGTTTTTTTGTGGTTGAAATCTGATGACTGAAATACCGAGGTCTGATTAATGGCTGATTTTTGGTTGAAGTCGACAAATGACGGTGGATCATGTTACGACTGGCTCAGGGTCGTAACAAAAAACATGAAACCATACAGTGGTTAAAGTGAATAAAAGTAAATGTTTATTAACAAAAACAACTATCAAAACAAAAGAAACTCAAAAGTGCAAAAGACAGGGAGCTGGGGCCTGGCAACTAACATTGCCTCTGCAGAGTGGACGCTGAGGGCCACAGGCGACAAACCACCAGTGACCAGCGACGAGCCACCCTGCGCCCTGAAAGACGGAGACAGCCAGGTTTAAGTATCCTGCACTCCAATCACCCGATCAGGGACACCTGCAAATGGGAGGAGCACAAAGAGGGACAACAAGACCAGACTACAAGGCCCAGGGCCGTCACAATCAACTATAAAACACACTCTAAAAAGAAAATAGTTGAACCAACTTAATTGAATTGCTTCTGTAGGTAACAAGCAATTCAAATAAGTTTATCCAACTGAATTTATTAAAATATCCAACTTAAGATATTAAGTTTAACCAATTCAATATATTCTAATCATCCACCTCAATTTGACCCTCTCAGGAGGGAGCTGAAATCGAACCGTTAACCTTCTGATCACAATACAACTGCTCGAGCCACAGTGGCTTACCTGGGAATCTGTCCCTGGTTAGCTTGAGTCATTGTGTCAGACGAGGGATACAAACGTATCAAACTTAATTATTTCAAGTAAAGTCAAAGTGAATCCAGTGTGTTTCAGCACTGGTCCTCCAAGCCCTGCAAGTTTTAGGCATTTCCCTAATTCGGCACACATGATTTTAGTTGATGTCTAATTAACAGGGTTTTGCTGAAATGAAAACATGCAGGTCAGTTTGCCTTGAGGACAAGGTTTGGGGAAGAACTCATGATCTAAATGTTCAATGTAAGCTGTTTTTACACCCCTCTACACACACACCTTTCCCCCCCACCACCCACCTGGGGCCATCTACCCCTGAATCTCCTCCCCCTTTCCACTCTCCTCCCCTCCTCCTTGGGCTCTGGGTGAAACAATTTTAATTTTAGGTGAGGGTTTTAAATTTTCACATTTTATTTTGTTAAAGATTTTTTTGGCTCTAGAGGCTTTTATTTGATAATTAATTGACAAGAAAGGGGGAAGACTTGCAGTGAAGGTTGCCAAGGCCAGGAATCAAATCTGCGACAGCAACTGGGGCAGGGGTGGGCAACTCCAGGCCTTGAGGGTCGGTCTCCTGCAACTTTTAGATGTGTCTCTACTTCAACACACCTGAGTCAAATAATAAGGTCGTTAGCAGGACTCTGGAGAACCTGCCTGAACAGAGGAGGTGTTTCAGCTATTGGATCCAGGTGTGTTCTACCAGGGAGGACACCGGCCCTCGAGGACCAGGATTGCCCACCCCTAAGGCCCCCTGTGTGCAATCTGTGCAGTTTGTTGCACTCCTCATCACCTTCTCATCTCCCCCTACTCCCTCCCAAAACTCCCCACACCCACCTGCTCCTCCCAGCCTTCCCCTCTTTACCCCTTCCTGTCCCTTCTTCCCTCCCCCCATCCTTGAGCTCTGGGTCAGAACATTTTATTACTAAGTGGGGGTTAATCATGTGTCAAATTACACACTACATGTTGAGAACATTGGGTTGTGATTCCTTTATGTACATTTTCTTACTTGTCTGTAAATATTATTACTGACTGTGCATAATGTGTTGACACAAAAATATCTACAAGTCTCTTCTAGGAGTTGTACAGTCCGATTCCCCCTTTTTACACTAGTGGTTTGTCCCAACCAAACAGCCATTTTGCTGCTGGTTTGTTTGCAACTGGCTTCTGAATTGAATTCTCCTCTGTGCAGTTTTATGGTAAGTTTTTCAATATTACTTTGATCTTAAATGTGTTTATTGAAAAATAAGGGCATTGTTTTGTGCCCATAGTAATCCTGGTTATTTTGGGGCAAAACAGATATTTTTAATAATTGAGGTCATGTCTCATTTTGTATTATTTTAATCCTGCCCACCGCTCCAAGCCTAAGTATGAAATCCTGTGAGATTTTGTGAGATTTGAGTTTTTAAAAAGTAGGGCAGGGCCTATTGTTTGGTCTGAGAGAGCATGTGGTGGACAAGGAAGTGTAAGGCTGGCTGCTCCAGGTAGGCTCTAAATTGTCGTTTCTCTTGTTTTTCATTTTTTATTATGATGTGCTTAGGGACATGTTTAGATGTGCCTCTGTTCCAGAACAACTGAGTTAGATGATTACATGACCGTCTGCAGCCATCAAGAAGTGCAGAAGGTTTTTAATCATCCAGATTCAATCCAGGTGAGGCAGAAGGGAAACACTTAAAACATGTAAGGTAGGTGAAACACTGAACTAAACTTGCTAATGACTGATTCTGTCTGTTGTTTCTTGGGTTGGTAGTTACCAACCAGTTCAGTTTAACCCAGTTAACCCAGTTAAACTGAACTGGTCTATTATTACTGGTGTGGGATCTTTATCAGCACGTGGACATTTTGTAATGAATTTAATCAACTTATTTGGAAATATTTATAGTTGATTGAAGATTAAACCAGCTATTTGATGGAAGTTTATTCTGTATAAATTATAATTTTACCAACTACAGTATAAATCACCTTTTGCTCTATTCATCTGTCTCTGGTGTGTTAAATAAACACTGATCCTCCGAGTTTTATCTTTAGGTTTTCTGATGAACAGCCTTTATTTTAAATATTGATTCCCTCATTTTAACATGAGTGCAGCATCATAAATCCTACACTAGACTGCAGCTTCATAGGTAAATGTAGGTGTATTTGTAAACATTAAGATAAATATTAATATAACAGTGAGTGTACATGGGGAACTATATGGTTTGTATTTGTTCTCAGACCTGTAACCAGTACACTGTTTAATCTTTCAATGTCTTTCAGAACTTTTCAAATGTTTATCATCTTTCTAACCGGCACCTTCCTCACTTTTATTTTTGTTTTTCAGCCGTTGCTCTGCAGTTTGACCGAAAGCTGACTCTTGAGAACTGCAATAAAACTGTCAAGACGGGGCCTCATTACACGCCAGAATGAGAGGAAGACATCGCAAAAAATCAAAGTGATGCCAACCAGAGTCAAACTGGAGTTACCACAACTTGTACTGTTTCCCTGGTTCATACAGTACAAAGCTTAACCTCATGGACTCTGTTCTTCTGTGGACAATAGACTGTTATTCTGACAGTCAAAAAGGAGTCAAATATGTTTAAAGATACCCTCTTTTCTTAAATAAAATGTTATATCAAACCTATGTTGTCATTTTTTAACTTTTGTACACAGTTTACCCATGATCTGCCAATAATGTGAAGAAACTTTTAGTCGTATGTTATGTAGACCTATCAGACCTAAAAATGTACATAAAACCTTAGCTTTCATTCAATATGAAATCAACCCAAATCTGCATGTAGATCCACATTCAGATGAAGGTTGAATCAACATTGACTCGTAACTGATTCAATGTAAAATCAACAAAAATATGCATGAAAATTGACATACAAATGATGGTTGAATCAACATTGATTCCTGACTAATTCAATGTAGAATCAACATAAATGTGTGTAGATCCTTCAGATGATGGTTGAATCAACATTGACTCGTAACTGATTCAATGTAGAATCAACAAATGTGCATGCAGATCCACGTTCAGATCAATCAATCAAATTTTATTTGTATAGCACATTTCAGCAGCAAGGCATTTCAAAGTGCTTTACATAATTAAAATAAAAACGGAAATAAACAGTTGTAATAACTGAAGCTGTGCGTTGATTTGGGTTCGCTCCTCTTTAGGTCCAAAGATAACTTCAGTTTTGTTTCTGTTCAGCTGGAGAAAGTTTTGGCACATCCACACATTGATCTGTTCTAAGCATCTATTCAGTGATTGGATGGGTTCAGAGTCACCTGGTGACATCGTGATGTAGAGCTGTGTATCATCCGCATAATTGTGGTAGCTAATACTATGTCCTGTTATAACCTTAGCCAGTGGGAGAATATAAATATTGAAAAGAAGGGGTCCTAGGATTGAACCTTGGGGTACCCCACATGTGACCTTTGACCTCTCTGATGAGAAGTTTCCAATTGAAACAAAGAAATCCCTGTTCTTTATGTAAGATTCAAACCAGTTGAGCACTGGACCGGAGAGTCCGACCCAAGTCTCCAGTCGAAAACTGCACTGAGGTCCAACAGAACCAGCACTGTGGTTCTCACACAGTCTGTATTTATATGGATGTCATTAAACACTTTTACAAGGGCCGTCTCCGTGCTGTGGTGAGCACGAAAACCTGACTGGAAGTAGTCAAAGCAGTTTGTTATTGTTAGGAAGTTATTTAATTGTTTAAAAACAGCTTTTTCAATAATTTTGCTCATAAATAGGAGGTTGGAGATTGGCCTGTAATTCTGCAGTAGGGATTTGTCCAGATTGTTCTTTTTTATCAGTGGTTTGACAACTGCTGTTTTCAAAGCCTGGGGGAAAACACCTGAAGAGAGCGATGAGTTTACTATTTGGATCAGATCAGTAGCAACGACAGGCAGGACTTTCTTAAAGAAATGTGTGGGCAGGACATCCAGACAGGAGCTTAATTGACTTATAATTTCTTCTAGGGTTTTATAATTTAGTAGTAGAAATTGGGTCATTTTTCCTGCATTTGTTTTGTTTGGGTACAGCATTGGTACTGGCTTTGGAGTGGATGTGCAGATTAATCCTCTGATCTTTTGAATTTTCTCTAAAAAGAAACTTGAAAACTTGTTGCAGGCGGCAATAGACTGAAGTTCAGGTGACAACGTCATCGGAGGATTTGTGAGCCTGTCAACAGTGGCAAATAAAGCTTGAGCGTTGTTAATGGTTTTGTTTATGACATCTGCAAAGAAAGCCTCTCTTGCATGTTTTAGTGTTGTGTGATAGTTACGTAGTCTTTCCTTGTAGATGTCATAATAAACATGCAGTTGACCTTTACGCCATTTCCGTTCGGCCCTACGGCAGAGTTGTTTTGCAGATTGAACTACTTGTGCATTTCTCCATGGAGATTTCTTCCTACCAGTCACAATCTTCACTTTAGTGGGGGCAATTATCTGAAAGTTTGCACTGAAAATCATCCACCAACTTATCTATGTCACTATAACTTAAGAGTGAGGAAGAAGAGTAGATTTGATTAAATGTTTCTGCTGTGTTTTCTGTGAAAGTACGTTTTGTGATAGTAGCTTTTTGACCAAGTGGGTTAACGGATAAAGAACTGTCAAAGAAAACAGCAAAATGATCCGATAGAGCAATATCAGTTACAGAGACATTGGAAATATTCACACCCTTACTGATAACCAGGTCCAGTGTGTGTCCCTGAGTGTGTGTTGCTTCTTTGACATGTTGTGTTAAACCAAAACTCTCTAATATATTACAGAGCTTTTTAGCCCCTTGGTCTTGGGAGTTGTCAACATCCATCCATCCATTTTCTTCCGCTTATCCGGGGTCGGGTCGCGGGGGCAGCAGCTTCAGAAGGGAGGCCCAGACTTCCCTCTCCCCAGCCACTTCTTCCAGCTCCTCCGGGGGAATCCCAAGGCCTTCCCAGGCCAGCCGAGAGACGTAATCCCTCCAGCGTGTCCTGGGTCTTCCCCGAGGCCTCCTCCCGGTGGGACGTGCCCGGAACACCTCACCAGGGAGGCGTCCAGGAGGCATCCTTACCAGATGCCCGAGCCACCTCAACTGGCTCCTCTCGACGTGGAGGAGCAGCGGCTCTACTCTGAGTCCCTCCCGGATGACCGAGCTTCTCACCCTATCTCTAAGGGAGAGCCCAGCCACCCTGCGGAGGAAACCCATTTCGGCCGCTTGTACCCGTGATCTCGTTCTTTCGGTCATGACCCAAAGCTCATGACCATAGATGAGGGTGGGAACTAAGATCGACCGGTAAATCGAGAGCTTCGCTTTTTGGCTCAGCTCTCTCTTCACCACGACGGACCGGTACAGCGCCCGCTTCACAGTAGACGCTGCCCCAATCCGCCTGTCGATCTCCCGTTCCCTTCTTCCCTCATTCGTGAACAAGATCCCCAGATACTTAAACTCCTCCACTTGAGGCAGGACGACCCCCCTTCTCCAAGTCCACAAAACACATGTAGACTGGTTGGGCGAACTCCCATGCACCCTCCAGGACCCCGCTGAGGGTGTAGAGCTGGTCCAGTGTTCCACGACCAGGACGAAAACCACACTGCTCTTCCTGAATCCGAGGTTCGACTATCCGACGGACCCTCCTCTCCCCGACCCCTGAATAGACCTTACCAGGGAGGCTTAAGAGTGTGATCCCCCTGTAACTGGAGCACACCCTCCGGTCCACTTTTTTAAACAGGGGGACCACCACCCCAGTCTGCCAGTCCAGGGGAACTGCCCCCGATGTCCATGCGATATTGCAGAGTCGCGTTAGCCAACACAACCCCGCAACATCCAGAGCCTTAAGGAACTCCGGGCGGATCTCATCCACCCCCGGGGCCCTGCCATCGAGGAGCTTTTTGACCACCTCGGTGACCTCGTCCCCAGAGATTGGAGAGCCCAGCCCAGAGTCCCCATGCTCAGCTTCCTAACAGAAGGCATGTTTGTGGGATTGAGGAGGTCTTCGAAGTATTCCGCCCACCGGCCCACAACGTCCCGAGTTGAGGTCAGCAGCGCACCATCCCCACTATAAACAGTGTTGGTGCTGCACTGCTTCCCCCTCCTGAGACGCCGGATGGTGGACCAGAATCGCCTCGAAGCCGTACGGAAGTCTGTCTCCATGGCCTCTCCAAACTCCTCCCACGCCCAAGTTTTTGCCTCAGCGACAACCCGAGCCGCATGCCGTTTCGCCCGCCGGTACCCATCAGCTGCTTCTGGAGTCCCACAGGCCAAAAAGGCCCGGTAGGACTCCTTCTTCAGCTTGACAGCATCCCTCACCGAAGGTGTCCACCAACGGGTTCGAGGGTTGCCGCCGCAACAGGCACCAACAACCTTGCGGCCGCAGCTCCGATAGGCCGCCTCGGCAATGGAGGTACGGAATATGGTCCACTCAGACTCAATGTCTCCCACCTCCCTCGGAACGTGTTCGAAGTTCTGCTGGAGATGAGAGTGAAAGCTCCATCTCACAGGGGACTCCGCCAGACATTCCCAGCAGACCCTCACTACACGTTTGGGCCTGCCAGGTCTGACCGGCTTCCTCCCCCACCACCGGAGCCAACTCGTCACCAGGTAGTGGTCAGTGGACAGCTCCGCACCTCTCTTCACCCGAGTGTCCAAGACATACGGCCGCAAATCCGATGAGACGATGACAAAGTCAATCATCGAACTGCGGCCTAGGGCGTCCTGGTGCCAAGTGCACATATGGACGCCCTTATGCCTGAACATGGTGTTCGTGATGGACAATCCGTGACGAGCACAGAAGTCCAACAACAGAACACCGCTTGGGTTCAGATCGGGGGGGCCATTCCTCCCAACCACGCCTCTCCAGGTCTCACTGTCATTGCCCACATGAGCATTGAAGTCTCCCAGTACAACAAGGGAGTCCCCAGGAGGGGCACTCTCCAGTACCCCCTCTAAGGACTCCAAGAAGGGTGGGTAATCTGAACTGCCGTTCGGCCCGTAAGCACAAACAACAGTCAGAACCCGTCCCCCCACCCGTAGGCGGAGGGAGGCTACCCTCTCGTTCACCGGGGTGAACCCCAACGTACAGGCGCCCAAATGGGGGGCAACAAGTATGCCCACTCCAGCCCGGCGCCTCTCACCGTGGGCAACTCCAGAGTGGAAGTACGTCCAGCCCCTCTCAAGGAGACTGGTTCCAGAACCAGAGCCATGCGTCGAGGTGAGGCCGACTATTTCTAGCCAGAACCTCTCAGCCTCGCACACTAGCTCCGGCTCCTTCCCCACCAGAGAGGTGACATTCCACGTTGTCAACATGAATGTTGAAATCACCGACAATTATCAATCAATCGTAATCAATACATATGAGAGATAGAAGCTCATTCAAGTCCGCAAAGAAATTTTCCACATATATTGGTGTTTTGTAGAGTTAGTGTCAAAGTTCGTTTGTGGCCTTTTACCTCAATTCCAAGATATTCAAAAGACATAAAATTACCCAAAGAGATTTTACTACAGTTTATGGTATTCTTAAATATTGAAGCCACGCCTCCTCCTTTTTTGTGTTTTCTATTTTCGCTTAAAAAATTGTACGTAGGCTTCGTTGATTCAATTAGTATGATTGCTTCATTATTGTTCAGATGATGGTTGAATCAATATTGATTCCTGACTGATTCAATGTAGAATCAACACAAATATGCATGCAGATCCACAGTAAAATGAGTGTTGAATCAACATTGATATAATGTCAGTTATGGTTGAAACCATAACATTGATTCAACATTCAAGTCACCTACCACTTTCAATGTTGTTTCAATGTCAGCTTTTAACGTTGATTCAATGTTTCTGGTTGACATTGATTCAATGTTTTTCAATCATTCTGTGCTATCTGGGTACGCAATCAGACTGAAAAAAATTGCTTCCAATCCCATTTGTCTGCTCTGGTGGAAGAGAATATGTATTATCTTCATTTCCAAGCATAATCATCTGTCTATGAACATAAGCAGAAGATTCCTGGATGGGAAAATATCCATTCTGATCAGGACTGCAAAGCACAAATGCTGCATGATTTGTCCTGACAAGTAGCTTGACAGGGTTTAACTAAGACACTCCCTGCCACGCTCATCTCCTCAGCTTCCATGATTACTGCCTGCGGCACAATGAGATTCAAGCAAAAATAATAATCTGGAAGAAAGTTATCATTATCTCAGTGGAGAATCTAAAGGATTTAAGCATGCTGTGTAGTCCGCCATCAGTCATCTGGAAAACCTGATCACTGATCAATGTCACTGTTAGAGATTCTAACCATGACATGAACTACCAGGTAAAAGTTTAACACTAAAACAAGGAAGAGTTCTTGCAGATTTCTTCTGCCTGTTTCTGTTTCAGAAACTTGGGAGCTTTTCTGGATCATTCTTCTTGGCTTCCAGTCAATGGTCCAGGTTAAGGACATATTACCATTATATAAAACAAACCTAGCAGGAAGCTAGTTGTCATGGTTTGATGTGATTAAGTTGTAGATCTTCCACATGGTTTGTGGTCTGAGCTGTCTGACCACCGCTTATTGCTTGATGGTCAAATTGTCCTGACAAGATAGAAAAGAAAATACTTAATGAGTCTTTTTTAGCTTTCTAACACTTTCTGTTCCCCACATTTCCAGAGCCAAATATCAAAAGAACAGATTCACTTTATGTTTTTTATGTTCCACAAGATATCTATTGAAACAAACTAAAATGATCAGCTTGTGTTCTACTGTTTACTACATTAGCTAGAACTAACCATTAGCAGGAGCTAACATAATTATCAGAATCTAATACCATTAGCAATTAGCTACAGCTAACATCATTACACAAGCTAATGCTTCAACATGTCAGAAACTGGGTGTCATCTCGTGCGGGGCTAGTGTTTCCAAGCTGCTGTTCTTTTTTCAGCAAACTCTGTTTATTCCTCTCCATTTCTCCTCCGGATCAAACTGAAATGACTGAACATTACACAATGCACAAAAATACTGTTCTGGCTGGATGTACCTAGCATCGTACCACCTCACATGTGTAATCTACCCAAGGTGCATTGCAGCGTAAACAACAATATCTATATGTAAAAATATTGTATTTAAACTAAACAGCCTACAGGATTTTTGCTGTATTGTTTTCACACCTGAAATAAATCTTTCTCAAATTAACTCTCTTTAGTAGTTCACTGTGGATTTCTTTAACCATTGTGTGTAGAAATGGAGTCCAACCGACCCCACACACGTAAAACTTGTATCATTTACCATAGTCCTTTACATTTACCTCAGTCCTCGCACGTACAAGGGTTAAAAAAAATATGTTTTTACTGTTCTGCTTCAAGTAACTCTTGCTTACTAAGTTTCTAAAATCTGACATAGCTTTCTCATTGCAGTAGGAAACAAGTTTCTGTTATGCCATAGAAACTGTCTTGATTCCAGCCACTGACAGGAATATCAGAATGAGACCTAAGACGTCCCAAACTCTGAGGAGTCTAGGATTATCTTCGCCCAACGTAAAGGTTTCATAAAAAGTTCTCTCATCACTTTGTTGATCTATTCCGAACCTGATTGGAGGAGGGAACCATGACAACGCCTGCAGCAGTGTTAGACAGATGGTATGCAGATGAAGTGGATGAACTAATCAAAAAACATGGTCTTCATTTATAATGCACTAAAATCTATTAATTATAGGTTATTTTTACATTGTGTCCCCATTTAAACTCCACCAGGTTTTAAACCACCTCAGTCTGTTTGATGCTCTCCAACATGTTTTCCTGCTTTCTTGCAAGAAAACAATTTTGCAAGAAAGCATTTTGTTTGCTTGGATGTGGCACTGCTACAGATGATGCAATTAGCCTTGCCATTCATTTTTTTTTCTGTTTCACTTAGAGATGCTCCAAGAAATGGACTGGTGATTGAAATGGGATGATTTGACCAGCACATTTGGTAATCGGCTAGCTGGAAGATGCAAGCTAAATGCCTTGTATCAGACTGCTAATCGGCTGCTATGACAACACTCATATGTGTGGAAGGTGCTGATGTTTGGATGAAGACGGTAGACTATTTCCAGTATCGGTGAAAGGTTTGGAAGATCAGAGGAAACAACATCAGGTGACTAGTGTAAGACTGGATGTTGTGCAGATCTGCTCTGCTCAGTGAACTCCAGCATGGTACTGTGATATATGTGATACTATCTTGGTAGCAAAGTGAAAATCACAGCAACTCAGTCATGAGTGGTAGGCACACAGGATGCAGTAGCTCTCCAGACTTTATGTGGCCTCCAAATTAGCTCCTGAACAGTGAACATGGAGCTTCATGGAAAGGCCTGCTGTGGATGAGCAGTTGCATCCAAATCTTACATCATGAAGCAAACAGCAGATGTTAGTCTGCCTGTAGTTTTAGCAATGGCAGCAGAGGAAGTGAATGAAGCCGTTCAGCCTGTGTTTCAAGAAGTTACTTTTTTCAAGGAGTAACCAGTAATTAGAAATGAAGTCACTTCTTGAAGGTAACTCTGCCAACCACAGACAAACTGGTTCTCAGTACTTTAGATTTCCCTTGAAATTATTCCCCCACTTATCTTTTAAATCCTTGTTAAAACTATACCAGCACTACATAAAGGAGACATTAGTTTATTACTGTGTGCTGTGTGAGTGACTTCTGGTCGTCTATGAAGAACTGTTCTCTACAGCAGGGTGTGACACAAGAGTGTAGGAACGAGTCTGTCATTGGGGGGACGCATATCGGAAACCTGACAGATCAGTAAATAGCTTGAGCAGAAATGTCAAACAATTATGCCATCAACACATCAGTAATGCGTTACTGTTATCTGACCCTGGTTTCAGCAACAAGTATTCTAACATGTTACTATTTACAATCCAATAATCAGATTAAAGTTATGCATAGTATGACCGTAATTCCAGGATGAACACTCACGTTAGCATTTGCCTCACAACTAGCGAGCAACAGACTCTGGTAGCACACACAGGCTACCGGATTCTGAAATATATTATTGGTCAGAAGACATTTGATTATTGGTCAAAATGCATTGATAAAAATTGACTGGTAATTGAACAGGTTCTACCTCTTTCTAAAACCAAAGTAGTTCATACAATAGAACTCAGCAGTTTTAAATTCAATACAGCAGTTTGACCAACAAAAATAAAGTCTAAAAAACAAGTTTTGTTCTTCTTGAACATCTCTCTACATCAGTGCAATAGTTTGATCTACAAAATAAATAAAAATTATACTTTTCACATCTAACAAACACCTTAGCTCCTCACTGTTAACTCAGTCTCACTTTATGAGGGGCTGTTTAGGACAAAATCTATATTTTGTCTCTCACACATTACAAAAAACTCACGCACACTCAAAAAATACTCAAATTGCGTATACACACTACTAAAATGTCACAGGCACACACATTTTATCTTTCTCGCACACATACACTGTACTAACAACTCGCACACACACACAAATATAAAGTTCTATATATATTTAAAAGCACAAATATACAAAGTAATAGAACATACAGTGAGCCAACAATCGAAGCTTATAGTTTAGGATCAACGCATGCGCAGTTTGATCAAAAAATTATGCCCCGCCTCTTCCGTGACAATTCTCACACATTCAAAAAACGAGTCTCGCTCTCACACATACATAAAACGAGTCTTAGTACTGTGTGTGTGCGTGCGTGTGTGTGCGGGTGTGTGTGTATGTGCGTGCAACTGTAGTCTTGTGTATGTGAGAGAAACATCTGTGTGTGTGTGCGACATGTTAGTAGTACAGTGTACGTGTGCGAGAAATATAAAATTTGTGTGCGTGTGACATTTTAGCAGTGTGTGTATACGCAATTTGAGTATTTTTTAGTGTGCGCGTGAGGTTTTTTTAGTGAGTGAGAGATAAAACATAGATTTTGTCCTAAACAGCCCCTCATATCACTTTCCAGCTCTGCATTCAGTAACTTACTTTGGTAAGTTGAACCCTAAAAAACACTGAAGTAAAAAGACAATGTTTTTTTCACTTGTCATTTTTAGCCGCAAACATCCATCCATTTTCTTGACACCCTTGTCCCTTGGTGGAGTCGGGAGGGTTGCTGGTGTCCATCTCCAGCTGACGTTCCGGGTGGGGTGTGGAGTCACCCTGTTGCAGGGCAACACAGAGACACACAACCATACACACACATTCACACCTAGGGAGTGTGAATGTGTGTGGAGAGGCCAATTAACCTGACAGTCATGTTTTTGGACTGTGGGAGGAAACCAGAGTACCCGGAGAAAACCCACCATGCACAGGGAGAACATGCAAACTCCATGTAGAAGGGCTGGGAATCGAACCCAGAACCTTCTTGCTGCAAGGCAACAGCTCTACTAACTGTGCCACTGTGCAGCCCGTCAGCTGCAAACATTTAACTAAAATATGTACTATTATGTGTTTCTGTCTGCCTCCCTCTGACTGTCTGCAGCCTGATGCTCCTGCATAGATTCATGTATTTACAGACACTACAGTAATGTAGTGTCAGAATGTGAACTAAATATAAAAAGTATGTTTTTATCATACAGAATGAGAATTTAAACAACTTAATTTTCAGATGTATAGATTATTATACATCTAAACTCTATTTACTGTGTAGCAAACATTTTCACAAATTTATTTTTAAACCTCTCCTCAAGCACTTTTCTTATTGTCTCCTAACCATTACCCTTATATTGTGGAAATAATAAAAAAAATATTGAAAGTTGAAAGAAATTAACCTGACATCAGTCTCCACCTGTTCTCCTTTGTGGTTTTATTATAATTAATGTAATTTAATATCTTCACACTCTGAAACTCCACCTGGCTCTCATATGTCTTCCCTGACATTCTCCTCTCATAATAAAATAGTTTAGTTTATTTAAAAATTAAAAACAGTTAATGCATATTTCAATAAATGAAGACCTCACCAGAGCTTCTTCACCTTTCTTCAACATCATTCTAGCACTGCTGTTCTCCTAAATATCTAAATACTATAATATAATATAAATACATGTTAAGTGGTCAGTATGATCAGATTTTGCTCACTTTAAATAATAAAAAGCCTCATTTTGCTGCTGTTTCAGTCTCATTCTAAATCATTGTGACTAGACTAGCTAACCTTTAAACAGTTAGCAGTAAAATATTGGACATGTGACTGTTCCAGAATTAAAACTGCTTAACCAAAAAGATTTAGTTCTATATATGAAAGAAAACTGACAAGATGTTATAAACGAGCGATATTCATGGCAACATTCCTGACATACCGTTTATCTCGGTCATTCACACGGAGTTTCTCTGACTTTGTCTGCTGCTGCCTTTACTCTGAGTTGTTCAGATGGGGGAGGTAGGAAAGGGAGGAAGCGCTCTGCTGAATGCGCTGTTGTGCGCCTTCAAAATAAAAGCATGCAAGTGGAAGATTTTAAAATTCTTCGTAACTGCGGTGAAATTATTGGGGGGACGAATGTGGCTCTCTAGAATATTGGGGGGGACATGTCCCCCCGTCCCCCCCGCTTCCTACGTCTATGGTGTGACATCTATAGATACAGAAGAACCATGTGCAGGAAGCAGAAAGTTGCTGACGGTTTGTTGCTGCACTTCAGGCGGCATCCGTTCACACTGTTTCCTCTCATGTCTAATACTTTAATTAGAAATCCTGCCCTCCATTGTGGTTTAAAAATGAATCAAATTGTTACAGCCACCCACTATAAAACCAGCAGGCAAACACAGGAACACAGAGGAGTTTGAAGCTGTCCTCCCTGTTGAACCATGTGAAGCAGACGGAGGTAGTGACTGTCAGTCAACGGAAACTTTCTGTTTCCAGAACTTCCACAGCAGCGCGTTGTTTGCTTTGGGCTTTGAATGAGTTTTAACTGAGCCCACACTTACAAATCAGACTGAATTTTCTCCCAAGAATAAAGTCATTAGTTTTCTGTGTAATGAATTGGATTCTGCATCATTAATTGGTCACCACAACACCTGCATGGGCTTTTTTCGATGTCATAGTCCTGAGAATTTCTGGTAAGTGTTTATCATGCAGCTTTTTAAAAAAGGTATTGACATTTGGAATTTGCTTTTATTTACTTTATCATCCTTGGTCTTTGCAGAGAGCTTAGTTTAATTGGACTTTGCTGTAGTTCAGCAAACGCTTGTTCAACTGGAAATGAATTTAATTTGGTGTTTGCCAGAGATTAAGGAAAACTCAAAACCCTTCCAAGGCATGAGAGGAATAAACAAGTTAACAACTAAAAGAAAAGAATAAATGTTCATTAAACTGACCAGAGTGTTTCCTATAATCCCTTTTGTTTGGCAGTGACATGCAGTCATAAAATATTAACATTAATAGAAAATATTTTGGTAACACTTTATTTGAAGGGGTGTGCATAAGACTGACATGACACTGTCATGAACATGACATAAAGAAGCCTTTATGAATGTTTATGACAGCTGTCATGAAGTGTCATTTGGTACATAATGACACTTTTAATGCAAAGTTGCTCTTAAAGTTGCATTAAAAGTCCATTAAAAGTGCCAACTTTGCATGATTTTGTAAATTATGATAATTTAATACCGATAAAAATTTGTTATAAAATTATTACTGATTGCACTTTAAAAATTAGGCAACTTTATGTTATTAAAGGTAAAGTTTAAACAGTATTGATTTCTTGGTTAATGTCAAGTTGTCATAACAAAGACATTTTGAATAAAGTCAACTTTGTATTAAAAGTGTCATAGTTTACCGAATGACGCTTTCTGACAGCAGTCATAAATATTGATGAAGGCTTATTCATGTTCATGACATGTGTTATGTCATGTTTATGAAAGTGTCATGACAGTCTTATTCACCCCCTTCAAATAAAGTGTTACCCACACTTGTCTAGTTCCAGTCTCATTTATTTTCAGGGTTGCAAACACGGACACACCGCCATGCACACACACACACACACATGCACACATGTTAGTTTGAGCCACGCCTGCTTGTCTCTTGGCTTGGTTAGCTGGGCCATGAATTATTTGCAGTGCTCCAACAGCCCTTGTTAATATGATGAGAGTACAGACGACTGGGCAATGCCTTCACACCCACACGCGCACACGCACACACACACACACACGCACACACACGCATACACGCACACACACACACACACACACACACATGCAGAAGAGTCCAAACGGTGAAACTGATTAAAACCTGCAAACACCCAAATTATCCCACTTGGTGCAGCAGCTGAGCAAAATGTGCTTGTCAGGAAGCTTATTTGCGGATGTGCCTGGTCATCCAGAGAGCAGCAGACGGCACACAGGCCAGAGCGCCACAGATCACAGCTGGCATCAAGGGTTAGGAAAGCTTTTAAGCAGCAACTACTAGAATTAAAATGTGTACTTTTCCAGTTACTTGCAAGTGTGAAAGCTTCAGAAATATAACAGTAGAAAGAGGCAAAACTTCAAATTGTATATTTTAAATTCAATGAGATAAGGGCACAATCTTTTTTTTAATTATTTTATATAAACATACGATAAAGCAGTTTTACTAGTGCAGCTAATAATAACGTGAAATTACTCTCTGTGAAGAATAACAGGAATAAACGTTTGCCAACTAAACATTCCTACATACTCGAGCAGTATATGAGCCGCAGTGAAATCTCAACCGCAGTCAGTTGAGATTTCATATCGCCTACGATTCTCGTGACAAAGTCCTTCATTTCCCACAATCCCAATGGATGCCAACAAGTTTGAAGAGTTAGTTGGTGGAGAAGCCCCGTTTCTTCTCCACCAGGGCAGTCACCGCACAGCTGTCATTTTGTGACAGGGAGTGGCAGTCATTATGCCTGCTTTCACTGACTTTCAACGTTATCAGCTCAGTGTGGCATATCAAACAGTTCCATGTGGGTATCGTATCCTGCTGGGCAGTTACTACATGATACAGAGTACACAAATGAGAGTACGTCAATGCGGCAAAGATATCAACGCATTGACTTGTATGAAGTGAAGTGTGCTGGAGGAAGTGTAATCCTGGGCTCTTAGTTCAGTTCACAAAATAAAGGCGTGACCAGTTGTTCTTCTACAGCAAAACATGTGGAGTTGTTAGCTGGAAACTCCTGGAAATCACATATAGAGATCAGAACCAAGACATTTCTGTTCCGACTGTCTTCATTCAGAAAATGATGTCCAGCAAAGTTTGGTTCGGTTGAAGTGAACTCTGCCAAGTAAGACTGTTTCAAAAGCAGGAAGTGCGGGGCATTCTCAGTAAATGCTTTAAAACAAGCACAAATTTCAAGTGCCAGCAGGAGAAATGACTTGTGATTGTTGCCAAAGACAAAAGGGAAATCCAACAACACAAAATCTGACTCCACTCTATTTCTGTTTACATTTTGTGAAGAAGGAAGTTGTGATACTTACATGGTCTCCTCCAGTGGTTCTTGGTGCAGTGCCACCACAGGGGAGGAAGGGAACAGGTTATTCAAATGTTTGGATTCATTTGACACCATGCAGTGTGGAAGTGAATTGCAGCAGTTGAAAACTGGAACAAATATTGCCGTTTTTGTCGCCAATCTAGCAGACTATTAAGTGTGAAAACCTCCTGAATCATCAGTTGTTAAACTATAAACTAAACTATAAAATCTGGATAAGCACTATTATAATATACTGGTCTACTTGTCCACCTTATTTCAAATACTGAAGTTAGTTTGGTGATGTAGAGGTCAAAGGTTGTGTAAATGTTACTTCCTTGAGAATCAATAAAGATAAAAATAATAAAAAAAATAATCTGGATAAGCAGAAACCAATCTGTCTCCACACCTATAATGTTCTTGCTCGATAGCTTATGTAATTACATAAAAAAGAAAGAATGAGCTGGATAAGTATTGATTTTGGAGGAAGCGTTCATTTATTTAAATCAATGTTTCCCAACCCTGGTCCTCGAGACATACTGCCCTGCATGTTTTAGATATTTCTCTGCTTTACTATGCCTGATTCAGCTGATTGCAGTTTAGCAAACACTTGAGAATTGAAATCATCTGTGCTAATGCAAGGTAACTCCTAAAACATGCAGGGCAGTGTGCCTCGAGAACCAGGGTTGGGAAACACTGATTTAAATAACCACAAACCCCCATCCCCCAACATGGAGAGGAGCACATGGACAGGAGCACACGGAACAGCTTCAGCTAGCTGATGCTTTCCTTCATCTTAAATATAGCTGCACAGATTCCTTTGCAGACATGTGCTTCGCTAGGTTGAAATAACGGTAAAGCTGTGAATCACAGCATGAATGTCAACCTGCAAATCAAAGCTGTAGCGGAGAGCTGAGCTATTACTCCTCTGCTCTGGCAACAGAGGTGACACTGAAGCATATTGGAGCTGGATTAAAAGGAACTAAATACAGAGAAAATGAGGTGGAGGTGAGAGGGAGTTAAAACAAGGTGTGCAAAAATGAGAGGAGACAGGAACGGTGTGAGAACAAGGGTGATCAAAGATGACATGTTGGAGGGATTTCAGCAGCAGCAGAGAGGATGTGTTTATGTTTGAGGGTTCGCGATGTAAAAATATTGCTGCTGTAAAAACTGTCTGGTCAATAATTGTGTTTATTAATTTTAAGTAACTTCTCCAACTATTTTCATTTGCTTTTTTTATTCTTGACCCATCCCCTCCATCTAAACACTTGGATTTCACTTGAATTTATTTAAAGCCCTAGTATTATTTGATCTTAGTTTTCAACAGTCTATTTTAGACAATCCCCTAGATTACTACAGAACATATTGTTTCAGTGATTTGGTTTTAACATTTCATCACGAAGCAGAGAGGCTGTTTCTGCATGACTTGCTGGATAGTAAGAACCACTGGTCTATTTATACATCTGTGCTTCACACATGCAGTCTAATTGGATAAATATGTTTCAGCCCTGAATCATTAACACTTCCTCATATGAGTGTGAAACATCATGTCATGGCTCATGACTTGGCTCTTAAGCCTATTAATGAAAATCTGGTCATGTGAGGAACGTTCAGTCAGACTCTTGGAACAGCGTTACCGTTCTAGATGGAATCTGTTGGATACCATGTGTTGGGGTCCAGGGATTTGGGATGATGGGGTTGCTGTCTCACTTTTTATCCACAAGAGGGCATCCTGAGGCTGTTGCCTGTTGGTCTACAGCTACTGATCCAGCGCACCTGCTGCTAATCTCATCATCACTTCACTGCCAGAGTGTCCCCTATGTTTGGTACTTCAGGCCCCAGAGTAATCTTCTCTGTACTTACCTTGTCAAGAATTCTCCTAGTGAACCTCTGTGTACCTTTTCCCCAGGTGCTACCTTCAAGAAAGTGTGAACCATCCTGAAATCGTGACACTGACAAGAGACCTGGGCGACCTGTGTGGCTAAGCAGTGGATCCCCCCACTTACCAGTCTGCCCTCCAACGCCGCCTCTCCAGCCGCCCTCTTCCTCCCATCAAACCCTGGACACCCCCAGACGCTTTTCCCCCTGGTCTGGACCCGCTCCCAACCACATAAGATCCACCTAACTCTGTTTCTTCTCTAGTCTGAAGATTCCTACTGGTACAGGTACCTGTCCTCCTGTGTTCAGATGTTTGGCGTGTACCGTTGAAGAGATTCTGGCCCTAAACACTGATTACTCACCATCCTGTCTTTTTCTTTGCAATAAACCCCTTACATTTAAAACCTGTGTTCTGAAGTTGTGTTCTGCATGTGGGTAAGAAAAGTGGAATCCAACATGACACGATGTTAACATTTCAAACTGAACAGCCTCATTCTTTCTTTCTTACATTTCAGAATGTGAAACGCTTTAGAGTAGTTCATGGTGCAGAGAACAGAATTACTGCCAGTCCATGCAAATTGCCAATTATATATCTATCCACTAAGCCTAGTCAAGTGTTTCATTATCCTGCAGCTGAAGGATCCTGCATTGTCCTTCACCTAGATCTGACAGCTACTTTTCTATAAATATTTGATTAAGGGAAATACTAAATCAGCTTCCTCCTAGAGGGTAGCAGTGGGCACCATACACCCACTGTGTGAGTGCGCCATTACTCTGTCTAAATAGTATGGCTTCCCTCTGTTGTCAAGGTCGTTACATTTGACCTTCCCCGCCCTCCTGGCAGCTGTAACTGATGACACTAACAGGTGTAATGGCCACTCGGGTCCACTGGACCAAAAGTACGTAAATCGAAGGTTTTAGCTTTGTGAAGAGAGTCCCAGGCCAGTGCAGCCGTAGCCCCCACCTACACCCGCTCCACTGTGCCAAACAAGCAAGGAACAAATAAAGCTCACACCTTGGTGATCACCTTAGTGTGAAAAGATTGTAGGGGCAACATTTTTCCCAGGCAACATATTTGGATGAAATGACCTGGGTGGTAGATGCCAGGGCCCAGACTACAGCAGTAAGGGAAAAACTTTGACTTTACCTGAGTACTGCTACTTTATGCATTTTTATAAAATTACTTCTAAAAATAAACCAAAGCCACCAGCTGACAGAGGAGATATTATCTGAAGGTAAAAGTATTAAATATTTTGTTAAGCAAGAACTCTTAGAGAGGTGTGTGTACTTGAGTTTAAAAGTATAGTACGGGTCAGGGCAACAAGACAGAGGAATGGATGCAAATGCAAAGGTTCTTAAAAATGAACCACAGTAAAGCATCTTATTTTTTTAAGGTCATCTAAACTAACCACAACATTTCGTCAAAACAAAACGCAAGTTTTTTCAAAACTGATTTGTTTCGTTAAGGAAATTTATTTTTGAAATGTCAAATTGCACAACTATATGGTCAAGAGAAACAGCTACCATTTCATTTTCTGAGTACGATGTAACACTGTTACACTGTTGGCCAGTTATTTTCTGTAAGAAGTCAGGTACCAATGTTATGGATGTTTATCCTAAAATCGCAAACTCTGGAATATTTCACAGCTGGATTGAGGAAAGTCAAACAGATCTTAAAGATTCATCCTGCTTCAGCAGTGTCCTACAAATACAGTTTAAGCAACACTGACTAATGAGACAGCAAAACTCCTACACACCTAGACGGCAAACCGATATGAGCTACCTGAATTTTTAACTTTCTGGGGATGAGTTATGAACAGTTACCTACACAAACACGCATTTAGGCTTCCATCAAGAAGCTGCTGTTTGCAGACAGAATAATGAGGCCAATCATTTAAAGGTAATATGTTCTGTAAAGTATTTTCATCAGTTACACAGGGACACCGCCAAGTCTCCACATGTTTATGTAAATCAAATTTTGTACTACACCGCCTAGCCCAGAAACAATAACAAACATGGTGGCATTCTGTGTTTTTTATGACAGTGCTACAGCGCCACCATTTGGCCTGGCAGACCTACTACAGCAGTTCCTGTGGCACTGCATCCTGCATTTTTTCTTAATCATTTGCAAAGATTTACCATCCAATCCAATGTATAACATCAAATATCATCAAATTCTGCATACGGCTTACTATCTGTGTGTCCAGTACCTGTTTTAGCAGGTAATATAAGCTTTTATCCTGGCTTATTTGTCATTCTACTGATGAAATCTTTGAAATATATATTCAAATGAGTGGTAGTTTTATGAAAGACGATAATAAAGACTTTGAAGCAGAAAAACAGTGATGTTTCTTTAGACTTTGACGAAGAAGATTTCAGGTTCAGGTTAAAAAAAATGTTCTGCCAGTGTTTGTCCTTCAGTTTGAGGCAAACTTCCTGTGCGTGACCTTAGGTGGCGCTACAGTCACAGCATAGTCTGAGTTCGGCCTCCTGCAGGCGGATCATCAAATCTCTGCTCTACTGTTTGGCCTCGTCCCATTCTTCTTCTCTGCTTTGTTCTTGCGTTCTTTCACCTGTGGCTCTTTCATCTTTTAAAAAAAATCTCTTCTCATTTTTCCCTCCTTCTCATCATTCCCATCATTTTTATTACTTCTGCTCTCACTTAAATGTGGAGTGGCTCGTTTCATCAGCTGCTTGTGTTGAACAGCGATCTATTTGCAGCCTATCGTATCTGTTGAACATGATCCAGGGCGTCGCTCTCTTTCTGCCACTGCAGCCATTAGTCTTTTTGGCCTTTCTATTCTATTCGTGCTCTCCTCTTCTAAACTTTATGTCTCCTTCATTCGCTGATTGATGTTCCATTCCAACTTTGCCTCTTCCTGTTTTTGTCTGTGTTAGGTTTATCAAAAAACATGAATCAGCTCTTAAAGGAGAACTGGAATCAAATCTCAAAATATTCATATTTCATGAATATCATTTGGTCCATTCTGTAAAACCTTACAGGCCTCATTTTCTCTGGCATAAAGATAACATGTTTTTAGCGTGTTTGTCAATAAATGCCAAAGTGAATTGATTTGGGGGGGGGGTAGCTACCATCTTGGGTTAATGACATTCACTGTGTCTCAAACAGTCATCAAAATAATACCTAAAAACAATGCTGCTTTCCAGTTGTCTATTGGTGGAAGTGGAAGACTTCTTTTCTTCATGAAAAACTGCCAGAAGACTATGGGAGTAAATGACCCACAACCACAGCAGTCTGAACTTAGGTTCAGACTGCTGACCAGAACAGAGTGAAAACTCTCCTAATTGTGATTCTGATGATCTGGGATCTCATTTATAAACGTGGCGTACGCACAAAATAGGCCCTGACACTGGAGTATGTCACCTGGATGGATCCAAATTATTGATAATATTGATATCAAGTCGGTATCGGTATCAGATAGATACTTTAGTGTAAGATCCCTCCTTTAAATGTTGTTTTATTTTGTAGTTTCTCAACTCCTTGAAAAAGATGTTTCAGTTTTGGACCGAAATATATTTTTGGACTTTATTTAGGGAAAATTCACATAATCTATCATTTAAGTGTTTTGTAGACACCTATAAACTTTGTCCAAATTTTATCCTGATTTGAACAAAATAATTCAAGAGATAAATACAGGACTATTAATGATGCTTATATCATTTGTTGGAGCGTCCTGAAACACTCCAACAACGACAAAGGATTAAAGCTGGGTGTGTTAAACTTAACAATAACTTCGAAGGTAAGTTAATAAATCGTTTGTATTCACCATTATGCCTCATGTCTGACGTAGCTACCAGGGACAAGCTTACAAAGATGCTACGTAAATGTTAAGTGTTTTGATTATCTGTGCAGTGTCCAATCTACATATCTATGCTTTATATATATATATATATATATATATATATATATATATATATATAGATCTATCTATATTGTGCCCAAGCTATCAGTCGAAGCTGAAGTTAGCTTCCGAATGTAGCATCTAATATGGAAAATATCTAAAGGACGATTACACTTAATTTTTCACTATCTTGAGCTTTTTTAATGTGTTGTACTTTAAAAACAACACCTATACATTTCAAACCTAACAAAATTAATCTGTACTAATAGCAGAATAAATCCAATTATTTGTGAAACCTTCCAACTGATTTGTGAAATTTGTAAAATGTCAATAATAGATCCCAGAATGCATTAGATCTGAATGATCAAATTGGCATTATTTGTTATTTTAACTTTACATAGAAAGTATTTCTATCAGTTGTTCTTTCCATTTTATATACAGTATTTGCTGTTTTTTTATCTTAATGCTTACCTGGCCAGTGGAGGTGGCAATGTACATCCTCTTGATTACTAACAAAATGTCAGGACCACATGGACTGAGCTGGTTACATCAGATCAATCTGAATCTTTATTTCTCATAAAAACTATTTCTTGTAATTTTAAGACATTGTTATAAAATTGCATCTTTATTCTGCTGTAACGACTGCATTCTTGCAATTAAAAATTCTTGTAGCCTGACCTTAATAATAAAGGCACTATTTGAAAGTATTTTCTGTGATTTTATTACAGAAATTGAGGACGAGAGGAATCGATTAAAATCAAATCTGGTATGAAAAAAAATCTTGTCATCATCCAGCCTTATTCAGTATATTGAATTATATGACTAACTACATATTACTTAATATTCACATTTCTTTGCTGGTATTGCCTAAAAGTGTTTCATTTTAACATCTCACTTGAATTCCTGATCTACATGCAAATACTTGATATAACGTAAACACAGAGAAAAGGGGAAAAAAAGGTTTGTGAAATGTAGAGATAAAATTTTATTGTAGGTACAAACAGGATAGCAAAATGAACAGTGAATATATAATATACTTCCTAGCTCAGACATCAGACTTGTTGGTCTTTACTGGTGATGAAAACTCGTCAGGATAGAAAGACCGGCTCAGCCCAGTCCAGGATGACAGTCAGGATAGCCAACAAAGTCTGCAGGTAGATTTTTGCATATCTGGTGCTCCAGTTTCCAGATCATAGTTTAACCAAGTAAATAAAAAGTTAGTCCACATTGTGATGATCTGGCAGACCGTGAACTGATGGACGCCGTACCGGTCAGCAGGTCCAGGTGCTTGGATCCAATGGAAAGGTGATCGGCACAGCGGCTCAATCATGGCTCAGAAACACATCACAAGGTGTTACGATGCAAACCTGAAAAATTCAAAAGAAAAAAAACTAATAGGCGTTCATATTTAGCTGCACAACGTAATCAAAACTAATAACTCCTCAGCTCTTTCTGAGAGTTTTGCTTGAAAATAAAATGACAATATCTCAGGAAATTAAATGTTTAAGTAAAATAGTTCTGGCAAAGAAACTGCAAAAATGTTTCAGAGGTGTAACAAAACTGAAGTTACTGAGTAAGTGAACTGAAATATTTACTTTTTAGAAAATGCATGTTAAAATCTGAATACTCTTGAAAGTGTGCAGCTGAAATTTTAAAGTTTAAATTAATTTAAACTACTAGCAGGCAAAGCACAGGGTTTGCTCATTACCAACAGTAATACAAAAAATGATGCATATGTAACCAAAGAACAGAATTTACTCGGGTTCAGATAGCAGTTTACTATCAACCAGTTTATTTATTACAAGTTACTGGACTGAAACACATCCAACTTCGTCTCAACACTTTGTCATGCAGTTTTCCTGGAAAACCCACAAAGAGAAAAGAAAGAAAAAAAACAATTAGGTCATAAAGAATCCTTTCAGGGTCCTTGGTAAAAAAAAATAAATTAATTAAAAGAAGCTGGCCAGCAAAAGAAAAAAGTTCATATAGAGCTCTATATTTGTGTGTGTGTCTGATGTGTATGAAACAATGAAAGAAGTTGTCCTGGCTGGGATGGCGACCCAGAATGACAATGGCAGCCGATGTCCACAGTCACAGAAATTCCGCAGCCTCTCTCTCTTCCTCCGCAGGCACAGGAGCACCTTCCCAGTGTTCCTTTCCCCAATATCAGCCACAATAATGCACTAGCAGGAAAACATCATATATCAGGCATAAAGAAGTCAAGGCTATGCAGAAGGACGGCAGAGACTAGCACGTCTCTGCTCCGCAGCAGCTCTGAGGCTCCATTTTAAAACAGCACTTAAGATTCGTTATCAGGAATATAACTCCATAAAATAATAAGCACCTCATGAACATAGATGAAAATAAAATATTTCACTTAACACGACAAACTCGACAGTCATTTTAACTCACAATACCCACGGTTAAACAGGAGTTTGGTTTCTAAAACATTACAGAATTAGCGACAACTTAGTACATAAAATTAGAACACATACGACATTACAAATCTCCAGTAATGCTCACCTAGCAGGAACAATCATATATCAGGTATAAAGAAGTCAAGGCTACGCAGAAGGACGGCAGAGACTAGCACGTCTCTGCTCTGCAGCAGCTCTGAAACTCCAAAGCCCGGGAGTTTCCTTAGTAACTGCAGTTGGAACGCTGCCATAAAGTGATGTCGTACTTTGCTCTTAAAGGGACACTACCCATAAAGTAAAAACAATACAGAAAAACAAATAACACAGAACAAACAAATTAAATACAGCTGGGTTACATCCTCCCCCACTTAAAATGTGACGTCCCCGTCACTACCAGTAGTCAGGGACTGAACTAACACTGCAAGTTGTTGTTGCAAGGACGCCAAAAAACTACAAAGCAGTATCTGCTGTGTCGGTGAACATGAACTGTGTTGTTGATAATGAACTTTAGAGCCGACCTGATAGTCACTGAGGTAGGCTGGTTGAACTTGCCATCTTTGGGATCTCCACTCCGTCTCCAACATCTGGTCTCCAAGTTGCTGGTAGGAATCCGCAGGGGAGAAGCATGTCTCGATGCAGAACCCTCTCTCTGCCATCTCCGTCCTCTGGCGTGACAATATAGACTGGGATACTTTCGTCAGGCTGATTGACAACAATATGAACAATGGGTTCCCACTTGTCAGAAATCTTGTGTTTCTTTCTTAGACTCAGATTCCTTATAAGAACTCTGTCACCTATTTCCAAAGGCATGGCAGTTACTTTGGCATCCCAGCGCCTTTTGTTCAGCAACATTCTCTTCTATGCATTTTTGGAGGCCAACTCATAAGCATGCTTAAGTTATTTCTTTAGGTCTCTCACATACTGTGAATGCGTTTTGTGGTTGTAACCTTGAGGGCTGATGCCGAAGCAAATGTCAATGGGGAGACGTAGTTCTCTGCCAAACATTAAAAGAAAAGGAGCTTCTCGAGTCACATCATTCCTAGTACAATTATAGTAAGGGCTATAGATACGGGCTATTATAGACAGCCCGTATCAAAGGGCCCGGTTCCACATACTCCTGGAGAACCCCCCACAGGGCCCCCCGAGGTCCACAAAATACATGTAGACTGGTTGGGCGAACTCCCATGCACCCTCGAAGACCCTGCTGAGGGTGTAGAGCTGGTCCAGTGTTCCACGACCAGGACAAAAACCACACTGCTCTTCCTGAATCCGTGGTTTGACTATCCGACGGACCCTCCTCTCCAGGAACCCTGAATAGACCTTACCAGGGAGGCTTAAGAGTGTGACCCCCCTGTAATTGGAGCACACTCTCCGGTCAGCAGCACACCATTCGCACTATAAATAGTGTTGGTGCTGCCCTGCTTCCCCCTCCTGAGATGCCTGATGGTAGACAAGAATCACCTCGAAGCCATATGGAAGTCTTTCTCCATGTCCTCTCCAAACTCCTCCCACGCCCGAGTTTTTGCCTCAGCGACCACCCGAGCCGCATGCCGCTTTGCCCGCCGGTACCCATCAGCTGCTCCTGGAGTCCCACAAGCCAAAAAGGCACGATAGGACTCCTTCAGCTTGACAGCATCCCTCACCGAAGGTGTCCACCAAGAGGTTCAAGGTTTGCCGCCGCAACAGGCACTAACAACCTTGCGGCCACAGCTGCGATAAGCCGCCTCGGCAATGGAGGCACGGAACATGGTCCACTCAGACTCAATGTCCCCAATCTTCCCCGGAACGTGTTCGAAGTTCTCCCGGAGATGGGAGTTAAAGCTCCGTCTCACAGGGGACTCCGCCAGACATTCCCAACAGACCCTCACTACATGCTTGGGCCTGCCAGGTCTGATCGGCTTCCACTCCCACCACCGGAGCCAACTCACCACCAGGTAGTGGTCAGTGGACAGCTCCACACCTCTCTTCACCCGAGTGTCCAAGACATATGGCCGCAGATCAGATGAAACGATGACAAAATCGATCATCGAGCTGCGGCCTAGGGTGTCCTGCTGCCAAGTGCACATATGGACACCCTTATGCTTGAACATGGTGTTCATGATGGGCAATCCGTGACGAGCACAGAAGTCCAACAGCAGAACACCACTTGAGTTCAGATTGGGGGGGCCGTTCCGCCCCAACCACGCTCCTCCAGGTCTCACTGTCATTGCCCACGTGAGCATTGAAGTCCCCCAGTAGAACAAGGGAGTCCCCAGGAGGGGCACTCTCCAGTACCCTTTCTAAGGACTCCAAAAAGGGTGGGTAATCTGAACTGCTGTTCGGCCCGTAAGCACAGACAACAGTCAGAACCCGTCCCCCCACCTGTAGGCGGAGGGAGGCTACCCTCTCGTTCACCGGGGTAAACCCCAACGTACAGGCGCCAATGATGGGGGGCAACAAGTATGCCCACTCCTGCCCGGCACCTCTCAAGGTGGGCAACTCCAGAGTGGAAGTACATTCAGCACCTCTCAAGGAGACTGGTTCCAGAACCAGAGCCATGCGTCGAGGTGAGGCCAACTATTTCTAGCCGGAACCTCTCAGCCTCGCACACTAGCTCCAGTTCCTTCCCCACCAGAGAGGTGACGTTCCATGTCCCAAGAGCCAGCTTCTGCAGCTGAGGATCAGACCGCCAGGGACCCCTCCCTCCCACACTGCACCCGACCCCTTTGGCCCCTCCGACAGGTGGTGAGCCCATTGGAAGGGGGACCCATGTCTCCTCTTCGGGGTGAGCCTGGCCGGGCTCTGTGGGTAAAAGCCCGGCCACCAGGCGCTTGCCATAGTGCCCCATCTCCAGGCTTGGCTCCAGAGTGGGGCACTGGTGACCCGCGTCCTGGCGAGGGAACGCTAGATCCAAGGTTGTTGTGCATCATAAGGGGTCTTCGGGCTGCGCTTTGTCTGGTTCCTCACCTAGGACCTGTCTGCCTTGGGTGTCTGGGGCCTAAAGCCCCAGACAGCATAGCTCCTAGGATCATTGGGACACTCAAACCCCTCCACCACGAAAAGGTGTTTTCTACAATGAAAACACAAAATATTGTGCTGTCCCAAACCGCATCAGCCTGCGCTATATCCCCCAGTGGAAACAAGGCATAGGCCTTTGGAGGACGATTTGTGAGTGTTGGCAAACTTGAGGTGAGAGACAAAAATGAGGAGATCTTCCACACTTGACTGAACTTCATTGTAGCAGCTGCTGAGAGCTGATGAACTGGTGAGGTGCGGCTGGAGGCAGCCGTCTTTCAAGCTGGAGCTTGATGATGTTTGATAGCCAACAGGTGCTTCTTGTCAAAATGAAAAGCTCTGTGATGGCTCCACTTCACTAGCAGCTGTCACCATGACAACACATGGTAGGGAAAAGGAAACCATGCAGGGAGGACAAGGGGAGAAAATAAACCAGATTCCTGACAGTTTCACACAAAACGAGGCCTTCCAAGGTACCTGAAGAAGGTTTGGGATTAAAATTGAATCATTAATGTAAATACTATATTTGTGTTATAAATGGCTATATGATGTTAAGCTACCCCCTTTTATCCATTGCAGAACACCTTTTGTGCTGTGATTCTCAACATTCCTTGTACATGTAAACACAACAACCCCACATCTTATAAATGTCTTTTAAATGAATATATAATTCCCAATGTGTATTGAAATACCACGAAACATATTCTGTAATAACGCCATGAAAATAGCTTTTTCTTGGATTGTGTTCTGAGTATTATCCTTTCTACAAAACCCTGAAAAAAGGCTTTGTGAAGTTGAACATGTGACAGAATTTAAATCAGATAAATTTTAGGACAGGAAGCCAATTTCTTAAGGATCAGGGTAATGTAATGGGCAGGAAAGAAGTGTGGATATACCAAAGTTTATTAAGGGCTTTGGGTAATCTCCAATAAGCATGTTAGAGCAGCGGCTGAATCCACAAGTTATGAAGGCATGGATTGAGTTTTAGCAGCAAGAAAAGAAAGGGTTATGTAAAACCACATCACACGCATATAAAAAACAGTTGAAAATAATGAAAGTTGAATGAGTGGAGAAACAAAACAGTTACAGATGCTCAATTCAATTCAGTTTGTTAACTGCATGTAGCGCCAATTCAAAACATGTAAAGGCAAAAACAAAAATGTCTATTCAGGTGAAAGAGTATTCCAAGTCAAGTACATACATTCCAAATTTAGTAAAGTTATCAAATAATCCAGTCAAGTTCTGTTTGTTATTTAAATTAGTGAAATAGTTCTCAGTCTAAAGAATCCCAGCAGATTGCATCAAGTCCTTGAGTTGCAGCATTCTCTGCTGGATGAGCCTGTAGCGACAATAGACTATTGATTTTGCAGCATTCCCTCGTTGCAACAGTAGAGAGGAAAAACTCCCCTTTAACAGGAAGGAACCTCCAGCAGAACCAGAACCTGGCTCAGTTCAAGCGCATAAATAAAACCGAAGAGTGCCTGTATGCCTATGGATATCTTAGAAGCTGCATATCGATCGTGTTTCAGTAGGTTATTCCATTTTCAGGATTTCTCTTATTAGTTCTAAAGGAGGGAAACATGCCATGTGTAACCACACAGCAGAACTTTTGTGTCTGTTTGAAAGACGTTCTGGGTAAAAATTGGAGACCAAATGGATTCCAGCGAATGAGGAGAAAGGGAGTACCAGGTGTTGAATAAATAAAACCTTCGCAGTTCAACTGCAGAGCCTTTGTTCCTGAAGCGTCTCCACATCAGCATGTTGAAAACTGACAAAATACACCACAAAGTATGTAGTAAAGAGAATTGGTTCAACACAGAGCACAAGTCCTGAAGTGTGCAGAAGATTTATCGCTCACATGAGATTTAACTCTAGTGCTGTTCCCTTGATACCTACAACATGTTCAACATATTGTGGTAGTGATTCTTGAGAATAGGGACAAAATGGGTTTTAATTTTCACATAATTTTTATTTTTTATTTTTCAACCTGATGTATGCAAATATGACAAATAATATTTTGGAAATGTAAAGATGCTAAGGTGCAGGCTCCCAGTTGCAACATTTTTTAAAAAATTACATTTTTAATCGACCTGACCTATAACGTTGTCATCACCATCTGACAAAAATAAGTAAAAATTTCTTTTTAATGACCCTTTTAGTGATATTTTTACTTATTTTGCAGACAAATGCTTCTCAAGAAATAAAATAAATATTATTTAAACAAAAAACAACAACAGTGAGTAAAATGAAAAACTTGATACATGTGAAGTAATGCAATTTATGTAAAATACATTAAAATGAATTGGTCAAATGATCAACTGTTTGAGTAGCAGCACTGAGACCTAGCAAAACCAGAATAGACATAAATCTGTTATCTGAGGCGCAGAGAAAGCCTATGACTCTAAGTAGAGCTGTTTCAGTTCTGTGATGACCTCAAACAGGTCATTATCATTCTGGTGTCTTTAAAGAATGACAACAAAGCAGGGAGGAGGAAAAGCTAAAATATGGATCTGGATGTTTGTGGAGGAAGTCAACTTCAGATAAGATGGAAAAAAAACTATGCTAATTGGTGAATTTTTCAAACAGAGTGAGGAAAGAAGTAAGAGGTAATAAAAAGAGACACAAAGAGTGAAATACAGAATGCATTTAACAGAACTGCTCAGACAAAGTAAAGTGTTTTGTTTCTCTGTTTCAATGACAGCAGAATAGCTAAGGGAGAGAGAGAAGATTCAGCTTTAGGCAGCAAGCAGAAGGGATAGATGGCGAAAGTGACTGACGGTTACCTTGGAAGGGATTATGTGTAGGAGGTATGAGGGGGATTGTGGGATGTGTGGAAGGAGTGGTAAACTGTGACAAAATGAAATAAACAGCTTAAGTGTACTCCATCTTTGTGGGCCTGTTTTCTTGGGCAAATAATCCTTTTGATCCACAAAACAATGCCAAGAACTGAGAAGTCCAGAGCGTGATACAGAGGTGTATTCTGAATAAACCCCTTTTGGTCCCTCATTCATCATACACTGGGACAGGTCGGCTACAATTTAAGAAAACATTTTTCCAGTTTATGTTTATGTTTTAATGTCTTTGCTTCTGAAATGATGAAAATTAACTTCACACATATCAGAGCCCAGCTTACCTTTTAAGGCGTTTTTAAAATGCTCGACACTGAGTCAAACTGAAAATAAATACTAGAACTGCAAGCAGTTACCAGCAGGTTCCAAGCCCCACCCAGCCGCTCCGCCCCTGGTCAACCCTCTTCCCATGAGCTCTGTTGCCCACATCCCACTAGTCTGGTAACACTAGTAATTACTGACTTTGAAAAAGTTTGATGTGGTTAGACCTAGTGCCCCCTGTGGGTTACAGTCCCTTCCAGTCACATAATCAAGAGTATGCAGCAATGAAGAAGAAACAGAGATACAGGGATAAAATGTCAGTCAGTTTTTACACTGCTACATCTGGCTCAGCCACCGTCAGTCAGACAGAAGACATAACAAAACCTTAACCATAACGAGCAACATGCAAACACAGGTTATATATATATATATATATATATATATATATATATATATATATATATATATATATATATATATATATATATATTAGAGGTGTGCCGATCGATCGGTCACCGATCATAATCGGGCCGATTTTTGTGAAAAAGTGCATGATCGGTGATCGGCGATCATTGGCTCTTGTTGCCGATACCGATCACCTGCATCTCATTTCTCAGCCTGCCTGTGCAGCTGGTCTCCTTTTTCCTTCACACCGCACAAACGCGCAGCAACAAATCCTAAGCGATGTTGAACTATAACGCACTGAGGGAATGGGGACGTTTGCGTGTTGCGGTGGAAAATTGAGGCATGCATCAACACAACGAAGCTAATACGACATAAAAACAATGTTATACTTGACGGAGTTTGGCTACATCGAGGCTCACTGCAGTAAAAACGACATACGGAGGATCAGATAGCAGGTAAAGCAGCGCACAGCTACAAACACTCACCCGGATTATTAGCATGACGGTCAGAAAGCTAAACAAATAACCCACAAAATTATTTAAGTCTTCGAACTGCGATGTAAGACGCTGGTTCTGCTCTCGCTGTTGAACCGCTGCTATGCGCTACAGGTAGTAATATTTCCCAGACGGAGCGCCGCATCTGCTCCACCTGGTAGTGACTCTCACACCGAACCTCTGTTTAAAGCTGCAGCATCTAACCTAAAAAAATACATTTTACATACATATTAAAACTTTCGCTGTCCTAACATGAGACAAATAACCCCTGAAACAATAATCGATCTCCTCTGCCTCCTCCCTGTTCTGCATAATTTCTCCGCTCAGTCAGAAACAGCCACTCAGAACTAGCAGTAATCAGCTAGCCGCCATGCTATCAGGAAGTTTTCATTCAGTTACTCAGTATTGTTTATTGTAATGGATCCTGTATTTGCCTTTGAATATTAAGTTTTATACTTGAATTTCTTTGGCAATGTTTAGAGGTTTTATTTAGACTTTGTGCATTATTTAGCCTCTTCAGAGACTTCATATGTTTTCAGTCTGTTAAAGATAGTATTACAGATAGCAGTACAATTTGCACAATGCCTGTTTTGTTTAGTTTTCTTCTTGGAAAAAGTTATTAAAAAACAAGTTTTTGTCTAAATTAAGGTGAATTCATGGTTCCTTTTTCCACATAATGCAACCGGTAGTCTTTATGATAAAATAAAATAATAATAATAATTATGTGATCGGTATCGGTTATAGGTGATCGGTATCGGCAGGAAAAAACCTGATCGGTACATCTCTAATATATATATATATATATATATATATATATATATATATATATATATATATATATATATATATATATATATATATATCAAATTCATACACCACTTTTAAGCATACTTAAAGATGCTTTACATGGACTGGGTAGCACAGAAAAATAATAATATACTTGAAAAAAATAAAATAAAATATATATATATATATAATTTTTCTATAGAATACATTTTTGACATGGTAATTCTCCCGCTTTAAACATCTTTTTAATTATTCGAACATGTAGCTATTAATTAGTGCAAGCATAATCCCTTAAGGTCGCACAGATAATTAACACAGAAAACAGATTATATCTCAACATTCCAAACAAAAAAAGGGTCAAAGAAATGATAAGTGATGCAACAGCTATACAATTATCTGTAATTAAACTGATGCAACAGTTTAATTACAGATAAAATAAAGGGAAGGATAAAGTTAAATAACTCAGGGTTTGTCTTTATTTTTACAGGAACCACAGGAACTTCACTCAGAACTCACTCACATTTCCTGCTTCACCTAAAATTTAAATAATTAAATAAAATAATCCTTTTTATCCACAGAGCAATGCCAAGAGCTGAGACGTCCAGAGCGTAATATGACTATCCGCTATTATGAAAACCCAAATGTGACACCTATCTAATTTCATACTGTGCTGACATGTGTCTGCGGATCCACATTTCTTTTAGAAACTTCACCTGCTTTCTCACATGTGATTTACTACAGTGTACTGTATGCAGCATGTGACTTTTTTTCTTAAGGCAGATACAAATGATCATTTATTCTATCAGTATCAGTCAGTAGAGTTCACACTAGACTTACAACATGGCGCGAGTAGCATGGAGACAAAATGACGAGTGACGAGTTGATTCAAACAGGGAGTGGAACTAAAAAGCAGCTATTTTTCATTTCAGTCTCTTTATTTAAGTATTGTTAGGAAAATAAATTTAAAATATGCTAGTTTTTGAACGCAACTATATGTAGTTGGGGACAAGTGTGATTATATTACGTTTAGCAACAGTTAACCTTGGTGCATGTGAAATATTAAGAGCATGGATATTTTGAGTAGATTTTAATTTTGGTAGATTTGGATAATGATTCAATTCAAAATAACAACTGATTTTCTTAACTTACATAAAATCACAAACGGTTTTGAAAAGGACCTTCAGTAGAGAATGTCTTCTAACAGAGGAAACAGATGTGCTGTGCTAGGCAGTTCACAAAAAACAAAAGTAATGGGGAAAACAGGATGGGAGAGAACGTATGTCTGTTTTCTATGAGGTAAGAAAAACACTAAAATCTTGAGAAAACAAAACTAGTATTTGGGAATTGCTCAGGCAGGAAAACGAGTAAGGTCTAGGTCAGTGTTTCTCAACCTTTTTTGGGCCAGCGCCCCCCTAGCCTCCATCCAGGTCCCTCACCGCCCCCCACCAAAGAATTTGTAGACTACTTGCACTGACAATTATTTTATTATTAATGTTACTATCATTATTGTAGATGTTTAGAATCGGCGCACCGATTATGTTTTCCCGTACACTTCAGCGCGCCTCAAGCTCCTTCACCTCGCGCACATAACGGGGTAAATGTAGCGAGTTTTGCCCTAAACGTATCGGCGTCTGGAGGAGAGGGCTTGGGGGGGTGGGGGGGGTGAGCGTATATGTTTCTACGCTCCTTCGTGGGGGGCGCCGATTTATGTTTTCGCATCCACTTGAATAATGTGTAGTTGCGCCCCTACCCATGGCATTTCAACAATATTATTTTACCTTTTATCTGGAAATAGTGTCTGTTTATTCTTGCCATACACTCCTCTGTATTAATTATTGCTCGAAAGGTCTTGCCATACCAGTTTATTCCCCTGTATTTACTTTAGTTTCTTAGTTTATTCTTGCATTTTGTTCTTCATTCATTTCCATTTAGTTTCATTTGATTAGTATTATCCTCTCTTGGTTTATTGCTATGTCCACTTTAGTTTCTTTCCTGTTGCTAAATTTATTCTATCATTTATTGACCACCAGTAATTTTCACTCATCACCTGCTGCGCCGCCTAATCGTCATGTGTTTCATAACGTGTGTTGATTTTTCACTGTTCACCGTCGGATTCTTTGTTTTTATGCCATAATTCACATCTATAGATGAAGCGGGCAAAACGGAGCGAAGAACGGAGCGCCGTTTTGCCCGCTTCTCATGTTTCAGAGTTTTGCACAATGCGCGGTCGGGAAACGTATCGATGGAGAAAAGGCAGACTGATATAAACCTTTTAAAACAACGGAAACAATTTATGCATTCTGATGACTGAAATTTAAAAGTGCTGTGTTGTTCTATCACCCCGTTTCATACCGGACCACTTACAGCACCGGTGTTAACGCTATAAACTGAACGCTCTCTATTGTGGCATCACCCATGGAGGGATTTCTTTATTTAAATGGCTTCATTTTTCAGAGGGATACAAAGTCGTGATTTTAGTAATTACATGTTTATAAGAGCGGTTTTCTGTTGTCCTTCCATGGAAGCGGGCAGCTTTCAAACGGAAATAAAACACTTTTTAATATAAATTGCTGCTTTGACATGATCACAGAACTGCCTAAACATATGTAGCCTACATAAATACCAGACAAAGTGAATCACAGCAGCTTCATCAGCCGGTGTAACGCTGAACAGATGCGGAGCGGAGCCATGAAGCTGAATACTGAATAGAAGAAGAGCTGCCATCGATACAGCTGCAGCCAAGCATGATTTAATGTTACACAATACGTTTTTACCAAATTGCTCAAAGTCTAAACTGGTATTGTTGTGGATTTAAGGTGTAAAGCTTCCCTTCGACCAAACGCCCCCAAAGGCATCCCAGCGCCCCCCTTTTG
Organism: Poecilia reticulata; assembly: GCF_904066995.2. NCBI lineage: Eukaryota > Metazoa > Chordata > Actinopteri > Cyprinodontiformes > Poeciliidae > Poecilia > Poecilia reticulata. The sequence continues at coordinate 979,945 of NC_088839.1, forward strand.
TAAAAATGTCCGCCAGCGCCCCCTGCCGTCTTCTGAACGCCCCCTGGGGGGCGGTACCGCCCACGTTGAGAACCGCTAGTCTAGGTGATAAATAAATCTCTGGTAATTAGGGTATTTGTTCAAATGTTTAGGAAGGGACAAAGGGAGAAACTCCAGATGTAACTGGCATGAGAACATCCTGTTTTGAGAGTAACTTTTGCTCTCTCTGCTCTCTGACCTTTACTCTCTCTTTCTCTTTTTCTTTGGTTTTGAATAGGTCTTAAAGAAGGTAACCAAACCATCTAGATCATCCCATTTAAGTAAGTAATTTGAAACTGCTTAGAGATTTAGAAGAAGAGTACACACCTTCAATGCATATATTCAAATTAGACAACACCTCTTAACAAAAGCCTCCACTTCACAGCAGCAAGCCGAATTGCTTTGTCTGCAGCTCGTGCGGACGAGCAGTTCCCAAAGGCACCTTTGCCTTTTCTCTTATTTTTGTATTTTATTCATTTTTCTACTTTTCTCAGGTAATTAATGTCTGTTTTATAGTTTGGAGTTCTTGATGGTTTGGGTGTGATGCTGATCTGTTTTCTCTACGCATTTAATTGTCTGAATAAAACTCTAGATATGTCTGAAGTTAAATGGCGACTGGTTGTTATCTGTGTGTTTTTCCACTGTGTACATACAGAACTCTGAATTCGGGAAAGTAGAGGAAGACAACAAACAAAGAAGTTTGACATTTTTATCCTCTAATTCAACAGTAAACCCTTCCGACCCCACTAAGGGACAATGGTGCAAGAAAATGGATGGATGGATGGATGGATGGATGGATGGATAATTCAACAGTATTCACAACATTTGGTGAATTAGTAACTGCATCAGACAGCAAGAATACAAAATTGTGATGAAATCTATGAACTTGAAGGCCAGTCCATCCAACTGTGTCATTATTATTTCTCTAACATTTTCTCAGGCATACTGTCTAAGGAAGAAACATTTCTGGAGATCCCAGTGAAACGTGTCCTTTTTTACAGTTGGAAAACAGAGAGAGGAAACATTGAAATGCAATGAGCAAATTATATACATTTATTAATGAAACAGGTCTGAGATTTAAGTTGAATGATTAGAACGTAAGCAGTTCTGCTTTAGTTGCCAGGTTGGTTGACAACTAAGGTTGTTGAAGCTGCTTGTGGCCGGTGCTGACATTGTTCATCTGCTAAATTCCTTCGTTACGGACAAAGGAACAGATGAATATGAATCCTCCGTCTCTGGTTACTTTAGAGCCCTGGACCATCACACCCAAGCCAACAAGAAAGGTTTACCCTGGTTCCGCTGTACACCTCTCCCTGAACCCAATTCCCCTGGAACTCAAGTAAGATCAGCTTCTGTTCACCTGTTTGAATTTTCCTTCGTCCATTGAACACACCATTAACCATTCTCTCTAGTTGGCAATCAGACGACTTGGTTGCCCTCTTCCCACTTCCCCCTGGATCAGGGCACACCATTTTGTTTATTCAATTATTGGTTACAATAAACTTTGTTCCTATTTTCATCTGTTCTCCTGGTTGTGTTCTTGCATGTAAGTAAAGACAAGAACCCATTATGACAGGTGGATATCGGAGATAAGTGGAAATGTTTATTATATGTAAAGGTCATTATTATATATGTTTATTCAGTGTTAAGAAAATATATTTAAAATATGCTAGTTTTAAAAGTTAACCACATGTACAATATTATATAAAATGAACAGCGTTTTAAAATAAGAAAATTTGGTTCTAAATTGCCTCCATTGTCCAGTAGGCATCTCATTTGTAGGATGTTTATATTAAATATAACACAATAAGTTTAATTAAAATAGTTTAGTTTTAGTTTTCTATCATTTAAAACACAGTTCTTAACCTCTCTGTGGACGGAGCAGGCATTCACAGGGGGTCGTGGCTGTTTGTGAGTTTAACCTTTTAACCATCTTGATAAGATTTAAACGGCTGGTGTAAGACTGCAACATAGAATATCTGTAAAACACATAAACTAATGTGTAATCTCTCCTAGTTAACATGACTGAAATAGCCTAATTATAGTTTTCAGATTAATAACTTGTTCTGCCCTATTGACCTTTATGTTATCTGTAGATCTTTTGATCGGCCCTTTGTCTGTGTGAGAAAGAATCAGAAGAAGTTCCAGCTTTCACACTGATCTGTGAAAAGCCATACAACAGCAGGAGTCCAGGCCAGTATAGGAGAGTCTCTGCTTCCACTTTGTTTAGATAAAGGTGACAACTGGTGTTTGATCTTGAAAACAAATTGCAGGGAGTTTCTAACTTTAAAGAGGGTTCGAGACAGCTCATGGTTGGATGAGCAAAGATACGCCTTATTTGAATAAATTAAAGAATATGCCTTTACTATAAAAGTTTGTACACAGGAGTAACAAATCAGATTTGCTCTTGCAACTCTCCAAAGACGTCTTTGCTTTGCTTTTTTTTCTTCTTTTCTATTTGTCTCAGGTAAATGCAAGTCTGTTTTAGTGTGTTTGAAGTGTCTGTGTCGTCAATGTGATTTTATACTTTTAAATGTTAGAATAAACTGAAAATGTATGATGTGGAGCATTGACTGTCATCTCTGTGTGGCTTTTGTTTCCACGCATGGAATCATTGAATCCGGGAGCACAAGAGAATGTAACGAGCCAGAAGTTAATGATTTTATTCTCTTAACATTCAGTTAAAAATGTTAACTATGATAAAACATAGCTCACCTCCAAATCATAGTGCAGCAAATAGAGCAGCTGCTCCTGTCATCTTTTATCCACTGCCTTTTCTTTTTGTTACGTCTTATCTCTTAAAATGACTCCACAGACTATCACTATTGCTTCTACATCGTCATCCGTGTTTGGTCATTCTGAATTCCCATATGGTATGTTGGGGGTTTTACTGGATTATCCTCTGAAATCAGCATGTTTGTAACTGGAATCGGTTCATGTGGTGTGTTGCCTCTGCTGTGTGGCTGGAGACACGAACCGATCGAACCTGTTGTACTTTTTTCGGCTCGTGTCCGTGTGTGATCAGAGGTTTGGAGAATCGGCCGACAATTCTTAAATCTTGCCGTTGTTAAGGAAGAATTTTTATATTACAATTAAATTTAGCAGGACGCTGGCTCTGATTCTTCCTCTTGATCCCGGGTTCTCTCGCGTGGCCACGTGTGGGGACAAAAACACAACAATGTGTGTTGACGTCACAGAATTACAGAATTTAATCCAATCAGAAGAAAGTATAAGATAATACAGGAAACTGAAGAAACACAGATACGAACATTGTTACCTGAGACAAGAAGACAAAGAAATATCAAGGACGTCCTTGGAGAAAGAGCTGGTGCAGAAGTAAAATAAATCAGCTTTTTCTAAATTGTTTCCCTTGTGCACAAACTTTTATACCTGTAGGTGTGATTTCCTCTTTAATGTATTCAAATAAGGCGTATCTCTACTTGACAAATTGGAAGGCATCTCTGGCCCTTTTAAATTTAGAAAAGTCCCGCAATTTCTTCACACGATGAAACACCTTTTGTTAAATAAGGTGGAAGCAGACTCTCCAAATTCATGGTGGTTTATGGCTTTCACAGATCAGTGTGAAACGCTGGAACTTCCTACTAATTGTTTCCCAGACAGACAAAGAGCAGATCAGAGATCTTGGAAAACAATCTGCTTTAACTACAGTAAAATATATCAATAAGTCAGAATATGTTATAATTTTAAAACTATAATTATGGTATTTCAATCAAGTCATGATAAATTCTAAAACTAACTTATTTTAAATTTATTTTCTTAACACTATCCGGCCTCCTGTGGCTCTACAGCCATCTGGGCCAACAGAAACAGATGAATGAACCTCACAGGTAGCTGTGAAATTCTGGTTTCTCTTCTGCTCTGCCAGGAACAAACCTTTAATACTGTACTTTTAATTCAATGAAAAGTTCTCCAAAAACCCAATTTGTTCTTCTGCACTCAGCATCTCCAAAGTTTAGTCCTGATATCAAACCAAAAGCAATAGATAATATCAACAGAAAATAATGAAGTACAATTCCTGTTTCTAATTAGGAATTAGAAACAAATAAGAATTAAGACATTCATTCACCATAAACCTAAGTATTTTCTAATACTAAACAAAACATTTTCATTTGATTCTAATATAGTCAGAAAAATACAATTTCAAATACATTCATCATTAACTAAGTTAATTCTAAAACAAGATAATAGAATTTTCAGTCAAAACATGTTATTAATAACTAAGAAAAATGTCTTACAAATTAAATGTTAGTGATTTAAAACATTTTATGTTATATTCAGTTTTTTTCACCATGTCAGATGTTAGTTTTGGAAGACTTCTCATCCTGGTTACGTGAACCGACCAAAGTTCCCTTTCTCAGAGTAATTCAAGTGATACTGTCCTCCACCTTCCTGCATATGTTAATTTATGACCTCCTGTCTTTAATGATAAGACCCCAGGGGTCTGAGCCGAAGCTCTCCTGCAAATCTCGATTCTCCTTTGTACTTTAAATGCTTAACCCAGCAATAGTTCTTCGGGTTTTAAATCACTAACACAAACCTGTTCAAAATTAAGAAATGTGTTCAAAAAAGATTAAACTGAATTAAACACTAAAAATAAAAATTTTCTCAACACTCTACGTGGCGAAGCAGTTCGCTCATTAGCGAGCCGGTCGCCGCATGTTACGATCCAGGATAAATCCATTCTCCTGTCTCTTCTCTGGGCCTTTCCCCTTTGCAAAGAAACTTTCCAAAGACATCTGTTTCTTACTCATTTTGCTGCTTGTGGGCTCAGTGTTGGTGCGCAATTAACCGAGAGAATCCGGTTAAAGAATTTTCAAAATAAAAGATCCTCCAAACTCAAATAATACATAAAACGGAAAGATTTAATTATTTCTTTTGGGGACCACTGCTGTAGATTATTGGTTACTAATGTGCTATGGTTAGATGGTGTGTTAAAATTAGCATTGTCAGCTATCATGCTAGCAACAAGCAACGTATGATACCCATTAAGCTAATATAATTTTAACTAATTTGAGCAATTACATTGGTTTTTTTTATATACTGCATGAAGTATGTTTTTGTAGTCACCATGCTAGTGCTAGGCTTAGATGCTATATTACTATGTGAGCTAGCTTCAGGGTTTTACCCAGTTTTAACTATTACATGGATTCTTTTCACTATGCATGGAGAATGTTACTGTAGGTCAACATGCTAGTGCTAGCCTTGGTGATAGCATTATTTTTGAGCTAGCTTTGGCTTTTTAGCTAATTTTAGCTTTTTATGGGGTTTTTACTCTGCATGGATTGTGTTACTGAAGGTCGACATGCAAGTGCTATCCTACTCAGTGGTGGAGAAAGTACTCCAAAAATTTACTTAAGTAAAAGTACAAATACACAGACAAAAATGTACTTAAGTAAAAGTCAAAGTACCACATTAACATTTTACTTAAGTAAAAGTAAAAACGTACTGGCTTTTAAGTATTAAGTATTAAAAGTAAAAGTACTTTCTGAATGCATTGCCTAATCACTAATATCATTAAGTGTACCAATCGTATTTAATTTTAATACATCAGTAATGTGCCATTTTAATGAACAAAGCCACTGATAAAGCATGTTTTTATTGAGTTTATTCTGTAACATAGTTTAGACTTAGATATGTGATTCTATGCATCATAATTTCAGGGATGGAAACATCTGGTCTCCTGTCCTAACAGCATGAACTTCACTTTTTTTGCCACACATTTATTTAGAAAGAAATCCAACTGGCAGAGGAGGACATGGAACCAAGGAGCCTCGTAGCAGAGTTGTAGTCTAGACCACCGAACCCAAGACCAAATCAAAACCAGCACCCCGTGCTACATGACAATAAAATTAAGTGCACCTATCAAAATTGCTTCTCAAATTGATCTGAAAGATTCACTTTCCCATAAAAACACCTAGATATTAAATACTTAGAGCTGAAATAAATTTAACCAGTATCAATTCAAACTCTTCTTCATTCTGTTTTGCTTTCATCTCTGTGCCACAATACACAGAGGTCTCCTGCCATCCCTAAAAAAATAACACCCTGGGCGGTTGCCCATATTGCCAATGTCAGAAATAATAATTGTCTGCACCATTAAACATAGCAATTAACAACGCTCAACTATGAACACTGTCCAAGGCCCAATAAGCAAGAAGTAACCAAGCAGGAGGAGCACCGTGACTGTTCTCATCCTCCCTCCTGCTGCAACGTCTGCCACCATGACAGGTGACGAAAACAAAGAGCAATGAGCATGCTCTGTGTTGCTACGTTCTTGTTTTATTTATTCGCCAATTAAATATAAAGATATTTTAATGAAATAAAATAGATACTGCAGTGTACGCAGAGCATTACAAGAACAAAGAACGGCTCTCACTGAGGCTTCAGTACTATAGGACTTTAGTCAAGATCCGTCCAGAAGAATCGGATCATCCATGAATGTCATATTACTTCATATTACTATATTGCTCTTTGGTCACAGCGTTGTCCCATATATGCAACACCTCAGTCAACACCTCCACAGTAATTCAGCGCATGAGTGACAACTTTTTTTCATCGCAGATGCAACACCTCTCAGTCAAGACAGCTAGCTTTGCTAGCATCACGTCCACTGAGCTTACCTTTCTTTAAGCTTTCCTTCTGTAGCAGGAAGAAGCCTGCCCCAATATTCAAAACACCTGGCCCCTAATCACCTCATGAGGGGTGGAGAGTATAAAGGCAGACTCTCACCTGGTTGCTTATGCTGGCATTTGGTCACACGTCATTGGGAAGGTTGCTTGGGTAGCATGCAGGTTTTAAAGCTCTAACATCAGTAAGTAATGTTTCTCCTTCAGCATAAGACCTACAAATTCACTATTTGACTTGAATTGTTTACATCTAGAAAACCACTGGAAGCTCCTGCTTGGTACTGGGGTGTGGCTGTAATTTACCCTCCCCAGTGCAGTTTGCACATAAAATGGTTATGTATTGTTTTATTGCACCCATACAGCTCCATGACACCAACAATAACAATTATTTATATATAGCACATATTGGAAAGCTGATCCTCCTGCTATGGGCTGGAAAGGATCCTCTGGGTTGGGGTGAAGTCATTCAGCTCTGGTAGGTGACAATGGTTTTTTCTGTCTTCTGTAAATCACCTACTAATCTTTTGATTTAATTCCAGCTCTGACACTGCTGCAGCTCACTGGAGACCCTGCTGTTTTGTTTCACCGTTTTGTTTCATTGCTTGTCTGTTTCATTTTTGCAACTGCTTTGTTTAATCTGTTTTGTTTATTTAGTTTTGGGTTTTCTTTGGTTTGAATTTGTTACTTTGGAACATTCTATTGTTTTGTGTAGCCTCCAGCCTCACTGCAGGTAGCAGCCATGGATTGTTTTAGACTATTCTATTAAAGCATTGATTATTTTAATTGGTTATGTTGGAGGTAACCTCATTTTAGTCTTTGGCCAAGTTTAAATTGTAGTAATTGTGTTTTTTGTTGTATTTGCTTGTTTGACCCCACCCTCTTGTCTCCAGGCTGAGAGCTGACGGTAGTGGGAGGGGCCTCCTGGGAGACTGGAACTGTGTTGTGCGAGTGGCCGGTGTTGGGGTTTCTTCACGATTGAATGCCTGTTCACAAGTGTTTGGGGTGATTTATTTTGGATTTATACATTTATTTTAGGAACCAGTTCCCATTTGGACTGCCCTCCCCCTGCTGGTAGGCCTCAGTACTGTACACTCCCTTCCTATTGTGTTCCTTATGTTGTGATTGTCTATTTTTTTTAACATGAAACAATAAATGTAATCCCTTTTTTGGAAAAGTCTTGTTCTCTCTGGTCACGAACCTCGAGCCTACTGGCAGTGTATTTCCTTGGGTGCAATTCCCAAGGTGGCGTTGTTGACAACTTCTGGTTACCCTGCTGTGAGAAGAGTACCAGACTCCTACCCTAGTGTTGCCACACTTCCAAGTGACGTTAAAAATTGGACAAAGTCCCACCGTCTGTGAAAGCGAAGCGCTGCTGATTTTATTGTATGATTTATGCAGCACTATTATATTACTGACGCTCAGAGGAAACCACTGCGCATGTCTTGGAGCTCCGCGTGCGAGTAAAGGGGGAGGCAATGTCACGTTATTGCTTGGATTTTACGGCGCCACCTTAATCCCTGAACTTCACATTTTAACGGAAAAAAGCACAACGCAATTTGGATGTAACGAGTAACGCGACACTTTTGTAGAAATGTAGTGAAGTAGAAAGTACAGATACGTACTGTAAAATGTAGTGGAGTAAAAGTAAGTATCCATTATTAAATCTACTTAAGTAAAGTACAGATACACAAAAATTGTACTTAAGTACAGTAACGAAGTACATGTACTTCGTTACTTCCCACCGCTGCATGTGATTAGTATTTGCTTATTTTACCTTATAAACTGTTGTGCACTGTTCTGCACCCATTTCTATTACTGTTTGGGTGGGCTGGATTTTCACAGGAAATGCACAATTTCTAGTTACTTTTTGTCTTTCAAATGTCATTTTATTCATTATTAGAAATGTGTTGATATGGCAAAAAACCAGGTGTAGAAATCAAATTTAAACTCACAAACAAATCCCCATACAGCAGACACAACCACACAAAACTAAACTGAGGTAAAATAACATTTACACAAATTATAAAGATGGTACATAAAATTAATGTCATTTAAAATAACCAAGATAAAATACATCGTCCACAAATGCTTGAAAAGAAAAACAATAAAATAAACTGGACATATTAAATTCCTTAAGAAATTAACGCGCCAAACTGTGTTCTTCAGGAAGCGAATCTGTCAAAAGCATTTGCTAAACGAATTCTTGATCCTTTACAGCGTCAACTATGGAGCAGCTTCAAAGGAAAGACCATTTTGATCTTATATTGTAAAATAAATTTTTCATTTTTGTTTCATCCGGTTCTTGTCAGTTTCTACTTATCTATTTGAATCCAAATTCAGCTGAAATTGACTCTTAGTTTACTTTCATGTTAGCCTATGTTCTGCAGGTTAAGTGTCGCATATGTTTGACTGAACTGTCTTATTTAAATAAATCCACTTTTTCAATGTTGAGGCATTATGAGACCAGGCAAGAGAATGAAGTCCCAGATACACCTAGGTGAACTCAGATATACAGCCATTCTACAAATTACTCAGTTGCTTTTTGTAAATTATTTCATATACAGTAATCCCTCGCTGTAACGCGGTTCACTTTTCACGGTATCGCTGCTGCGCAGATTTTTTTGTGCAGTTTTTTTTCCACAGTGTTCTGCGTCCTGATTGACCGTATGATGGTAAAAAAAAAACAGTCTCCGCGCTTCTTCTCTACCTGAGTGCCAATAACGTTACGGTATTTAATACAGATTGGCCATTCAGCAGATGGAAACTGAAACTTTGAATGCCAGCTGGAAAAAACTGTGGCTAGAGGCAGCGCAAAACCCGACCGGATCGCTTGACAAGATCCATCGCTCTGCCGTAGATACAGCTGTGAGTCTCGCGCGGCAGGTTGAAGGAGACGCTTTGATGACATGACTCCGGATCACATTAATGCCCGATTGATGCACACGCACATCCGCTGATCTGAAAGCAGGTTTTGTTCTTTGGTTTCAATGTAAAGTATTTATTTATGCTGTGTAATAACTAAAACATAAAGGTAACTACTTCACGGATTTCGCCTATCACGGGTTATTTTCGGAACGCAACCACTAAGAAAAACAAGGGTTCGCTGTAAATGAAATGTTTACTTCGTTCTTTTCTATAGCAGGAGAAGTTTTGTCAAAAAAGCTTAACAGACTAAATTTCAAAATGTTGTAAAAACTTTTATTTTATTTTATTTTTTATATATAAAAATCTGTGGGGGGGAAAACAATCCACAAGCATCCCCATTCCAAACACATTCACTTAAATTTTCACTTTATGGTACATGTTCACATTTTTTTATTGACTGTATATCAAATATATTTTAAATGTAACTGAAGATATTACATAATACAATATATAATATTCAATAAAATACAAAGAATTAAATGTTATTGTATAAATCAAGAATTAAATCTTATTGTATAAATCACTACGTTGTCTGTAGGAATTTTTAATGTCATGCAGTGAAATTCAGTTCGCATATGTGGTTCTCTCAGGGTGTGAAATAAAAAAATAAATAAAGACAGTGGATAATTGTTTTTTTCTAGAAAATTGTCAACCTTCATACTAAGGATTTTAATTCACACTCAAAAATCCTGAGAAATAATAAATTTACGTAAGCAAAATATGAATAGTCCGAGGAAATATGTATTTTTCCCACAATGCAATTGCGAGACCCTTCTGCGCCCGTTTGTGAGACTTCTCACTGCCTCTGTCTGGGCTCCGTTGCTTCGGTAATTAACAACTGCAGCCAATGCAGTGACCTGAACTCAAACATTTAAAAGTAATTCTGGCATTTAAAATGTGCTGTGTCCCTCTCAGATAGTGGTTCGGGCCACAGTTCAGCTCATCTGAGCGAGACAGCAGCTCATCTGAGTCGGTGAGCTGAGAGACAGACCATAATAGACTGCAGCTCAGAGTTGGAGCGGTAGGCTCCGTTGCCATGGTAAGACTACAATTCTGAAAAAGGAACTTGGCTTTGAACCTACTCATTTGGATTACATTTTTGCATTACCTGGAAAGAAGATCTTTGAGGTAATCTTCACTACCAGTACCTTTTTCGAAAAATGATTGAGAACTTTAAAAGAGACCAAACCACAATTGGCAAATATTGAAATGATTTCCCTTACTCACTCTGAACCCAAGGCAGTTACTGTCCTTATGTACTCAGAACAAATCCGCATGGAGGATATTAAGACATGGCTCAAAATGAGAGGTACTGTGACACAAGGGTATGAGTTGAAAGATGAAGATGGTGTCAGAATGGGCAGCAGACATTTTTTTGTTCAATTAAAGAAAGACCTAACAACTGGAGAGACTCATCATTTACCACCCGTCATCCAGCTGGGAGCAATTAGGGGCCATGTCTTTTCCCCCGGTCAGCCAAAGGTCTGTCAGTGTGTAAGTGAGGCTCACAACTGCACCTTTCTGCGGAATGTCACAACACCCATTGCAGGAACTGCAAAGATAACGGACACTTGACCAAAGAGTGTCCCCACCCAGTAAACTGTAACCTCTGTGGAGAGGGAGGACACACCTTCAGAAACTGCCCAAGGTCATATGCCAATCGAGTCAAGTCTGTTACATTTCAGCCAGCAGGAGGGACTCCAAATCTGGGAGATCAACTACTACAAGAATCAACTGACATACTGGTGAGACCTGCAGATGACCAGCAGAAGGAGGACATGGAAGACCGAGAGGGAGGGAATGGAGGAGCAGCCAATCCCCCCGCCCCCCCACACACCTTGTCAAGAGAACTTCGACCAGCTGAGAAGCCCGAGCCCAGGAGCGACCAGCAGAATCCAACTAGGCCCGATCGGCCCCAACAACCGGAGAATCTATATAGCAGCCGGCAGATACAAGAAGAAGAAATGCTCCCTTTCTTATCTAAAATGACGAGGGTTTTGACAGAAGCCGAGAGAAAGATTTTAGACATTGTGGGGAGGGCAACAGGAGAGATTGAAAAGAGAAATCATGTATAGATTGGTGGACAAAGGAGGGAGGGCAATGCCCAACATAGAAGCTAAGTTTACTGCAAAGTTTGTAGTTCCGATCTAGAAAGTTTGCTTAGGAATGACCTCCGAACCCGTTTGGGTGCCCTTTGTAAAATTTTGGCTCGGAAGGCGAGTGCTTAATGCTTGGGGTAAGAGAGTGCCATTACAGATACCCTTCTCAGACAACTATCCACCCATCTTTAGGCCAGTAATTAAGACCTTCTATATTCGACTGCTTTTATTTCTAATTAACACTTCTCTTATAATGAATCATTCTTTCAATCAAGAGAAATCAAAAATACAGGACTACTCATCCTCTCAGGCTCTTATCTGTTCTGCTTTTCCCTAACCTTTCACCTACCAGATGGTAGGTAGATACCTCCAACACAACATCGGTGATCTTTAATTACAGTTACACCTTTTACACCATCTCAAGTTCAAATGTCAAAATCACATTTAAAACCTTTTAGTTTCTGTTCAATCTAATATTCATTTGTGTGTTTTATTCGACATTTATTTATAATATCATGATAATCATAACTTATTAGTTACTCTCATTATAATCTTAATGTGAGTTTTTACAGACGATGTTTTGAAAAGAAACCAAGAATACTCTGTTATTCTAATTATTTAAAACCAAAATTACAGTTACTTGTAAGTAAGTGTAAGTATTCTTATAAATAACCCAATATTAATATAAGTATTTTATTTTGGGTCTTATCAAATTACTCAAAATGTTTAGACTTTATTCTTCAAACCTTTAATCCTTTGAAACAAGGAATAGTCTAAACCAGTGTTTCTTAACCTTTTTTGGGCCAGCGCCCCCCCAGCCTTTATCCAGGTCCCTCACCGCCCCCCACCAAAGAATCACTATTGTAGATGTTTTGATTTTTATGCTTGTTTCTGTATTTATCATCAAAAATAATACACGTAATAATATAAAATAATATAGGCGTCTGCTAAACATGCAATGAGCATTCAAGTTAAAATTGGTAGGCCTAACAGCAGCCAATCAGAGTGGAAAAAGTATTCTTATTTTGTGCCATTTTCTAGTTGTTAAATATCCCACAAAATGACCAGATAAAATATGTACAGCAATGCCAGTTTAAACTTTGAACTATTTGCAAAATGACAGTGCTCTGCAACATTAAAACATGGATAGAACTGTAACTACATTAATCATAGCTCTTCTTCTCTCCAGTGATTGTCAGTTTCTGGTGGTGCATCTCTGCTGCCTTCAGGAGAATGGGACATCAGAGTATCATCCATAAAATTTCACCCACATGGCATTTATTGCCAAACCAGAGCTTTCAGTGGAAAAACAAAAGTTCCAGGTCCTTTTAATGCCATACAGAAACATGGATTATATCTTTATATAGACCTGTCTATTTATTTATAGATTAATAGTTTACTGGACAGAAATTACAAAGAACAAATCTGGTTCTTAATCAAATCCTAATGAGTCAAATTGAAAGAGTCATGGAGTCATTAGTCTCATGTCATTAACACTGACATGAAAAATAATATTGAAGAAATAAATATATAAAATCTAATTAAAAACATAAATAAGTGATCAGTTCTTTACTGTTATGGTCTGTAAGATATATTTGTTCTCAGTACTAGATGTGGTCTCAACAAACCCGTGGCACTTCAACAATATTATTTTACCTTTTATCTGGAAATAGTGTCTGTTTATTCTTGCCATACACTCCTCTGTATTAATTATTGCTCGAAAGGTCTTGCCATACCAGTTTATTCCCCTGTATTTACTTTAGTTTCTTAGTTTATTCTTGCATTTTGTTCTTCATTCATTTCCATTTAGTTTCATTTGATTAGTATTATCCTCTCTTGGTTTATTGCTATGTCCACTTTAGTTTCTTTCCTGTTGCTAAATTTATTCTATCATTTATTGATTGACTCTCACCATCAGCGTCAATAAATGATATTGACGCTAAACTCATCACCTGCTGCTCCATCTAATCGTCATGTGTTTCAAATAAAGTGTTGATTTTTTCACTCTTCAGTGTCGGATTCTCTGTTTTTATGCGGGACATAAAACGGAGCGACATCTAGTTCGTCGCTCCGTTTTATCTGCTCCTCCTGTTTCAGAGTTTTGTGCAATGTGCGCGTCTTTTTTTTTTTTTCTTTTTTTAAGCCCCTCAGGTGCAGGGCGGTTGGGAAGCGTATCGATGGGGAAAAGGCAGACAGACCTTTTAAAACAATGGAAACAATTTCTGCATTCTGATTATTGAAAAGTAAAAGTTATCTGTTGTTCTATCACCCCCGTTTCATACCGGACCACTTACAGCACCGGTGTTAACGCTATAAAATGAACGCTCTTCTATGGTGGAATCACCCATGGAGAGATTTCCTTATTTCTTTATTTAAATGGGTTCATTTTTCAGAGGGATACACAGTAAGAGTATCGTGATTTTAGCTACCAGTAGCAGGAGAACTAACAAACACTGAATAGAAGAAAAGCTGCCATCGATACAGTTGCAGCCAAGCATTGTTTAATGTTATGCTATTATGATCTGTCTGTCGTCTCTCTCTGCAACTGATTGGTATTCACTGGAGTGGGAAATATTTTTGTCTTTTTGTTTTAGGCACATTCCTCATTATCTGCTTTTTCATTTTGAAGATTAAATCAGTTACGTTTTTGGTTTGTTTAGCTTCATTTGAGAGAACAGACCCATTCTAAATGCAACAATTACTTTAAAATGTCTCAGCTCAGGACTCCATTGCATTGTGGGAAAAATACATATTTCCTGTCACTATTCATATTTTGCTTATATATATTTATTTCTCAGAATTTTGGAGTGTGGATTAAAATCCTTAGTATGAATGTTGAAATTGTTCTAGAAAAAAACAATTATCCACTGTCTTTATTTTTTTTTATTTCGTACCATGAGTGACAACCACATGTGGGAAGCTTATAGTCGTCAGTTTTGGACTGAATTTCATTTTGTATGATGTTCAGCCATTTCACTGTGACAGTGAAACAGGTCAGCCCAGTCATCTTTCATTAATCCATAGGTGATCATTTCATAAGATAACTTTTCTTTACACAAACCATGTAGCCATGGCAACATTAGTGTCCAAAAATTTTGTGCAAATGGGCATCTCCAGAATATATGTCTAGTAGTTTTGTTATCTCCTCATCAGACGCTGATGGCTGCTTGTACAATTCCTCTTATGCAGAAAGTCTTTTGTTGGAAGACACTGGTTAGTAATTTGCCAGGCTAAGTCTTTATGCACACTCAACAGCTTTACACAGTTAACGTTCCATGTTCTTCGTACAAATTCCTCACACATTTTATCAATTGGTGTCAATCTGTTACAATGGGAGATTTTCTCCTCTATTTTAACCCTTTTTAAATCTCCTGGTGCAATGTTATTTAGATTATATTTCAGTGCCTTAATCATAAATGTCGATTTATTTGAACTGGAGATCTGATTTCATCTGATATGTATTTCAGGTATTTTGATTTTGGATGACACATGTTATGGGTCTAAGTAATTGTGAGGTGTCTATTTCAGTGGAATGATTTTTAGTAATCAAATGTTAATTTTTGCGTATTGGAAATATAAATCAGATTAGAGCAGGGGTGTCCAAAGTCGGTCCTTGAGGGCCAACATCCTGCATGTTTCAGTTTTCTCCCTAGTGGTAGTAACAACCTCCTCAGCAAGTCAGTTTTCTTCTTAGGCCTCTAATGAGCCATTATTTAATGCAGGTGCGCTAAACCAGGGAGAGAACTAAAACATGCAGGATGCCGGCCCTCGAGGACCGACTTTGGGCACCCCTGGATTAGAGTATTAGGTTAAAATAAAAGAGGCTTTCTGGGTGAGACATGCTAACTGTTGAGAAGCAGAGTAAAAACATTAAAAAGAAGTGTAAACAGATGTTCACGGATGAGCGGACAGAGACAAGAGAAGTGAGAGTGGGTGAAATGTTAGGTGTTTTCCAAAGGCTAAGAGGTCACGTAGGAACCTCCCATGTGGATGGTTGAGTTGTCACGTATATCATCCACATAAACACACATGGAAACAAAAGATATACTGGTCCTTCTCAAAGAATTAGCATATTGTGATAAAGTTAATTATTTTCCATAATGTAATGATAAAAATTAAACTATCATATATTTTAGATTCATTGCACACCAACTGAAATATTTCATGTCTTTTATTGTTTTAATACTGATGATTTTGGCATACAGCTCAAGAAAACCCAAAATCCCTGTCTCAAAAAATTAGCATATTTCATCTGACCAATAAAAGAAATGTTTTAATACCAAAAATGTCCATCCATCCATCCATTTTCTTGCACCCTTGTCCCTTAGTGGGGTTGGGAGGGTTGCTGGTGCCTATCTCCAGCTATTGTTTCGGGTGAGAGGCAGGGTACACCCTGGACAGGTTGCCAGTCTGACACAGGGCACACAACCATGCACACACACACTCACACTTAGGGGCAATTTGGTGAGGCCAATTAACCTAACAGTCATGTTTTTGGACTGTGGGAGGAAACCGGAGTACCCGGAGAAAACCCAGGCATGCACAGG
This sequence comes from Poecilia reticulata, assembly GCF_904066995.2. NCBI lineage: Eukaryota > Metazoa > Chordata > Actinopteri > Cyprinodontiformes > Poeciliidae > Poecilia > Poecilia reticulata. Next base: position 996,181 of record NC_088839.1, read on the forward strand.
GAGAACATGCAAACTCCATGCAGAAAGACCCCAGGCTGGGAATTGAACCCAGAACCTTCTTGCTGCAAGGTAACAGCTCTACCAACTGCGCCACTGTGCAGGCACAGTGGTGGTTGACCAAAGGTTGACCAAAAATGTCAACCTTCAAATAATTATGTTCAGTTATGCACTCAATACTTGGTCAGGAATCCTTTTGCAGCCTTCAATGTGGCGTGGCGTGGAGACAATCAGCCTGTGGCACTGCTGAGGTGTTATGGAGGCCCAGTATGCTTTGATAGCGGCCTTAAGCTCATCCAGAGTGTTGGGTCTTGTGTCTCTCAACTTTCTCTTCACAATATCCCACAGATTCACAGATTCTATGCTCAATTGGCAGGCCAATTGAGCACAATAATACCATGGTCAGTAATACCAGTGGTTTTGGAACTGTGAGCAGGTGCCAGGTTGTGCTGAAAAATGTAATCTTCATCTCCAAAAAGTTTTTCAGCAGATGGAAGCATGAGGTGCTCCAAAACCTCCTGATAGCTGCTGCATTGACCCTGCCCTTGATAAAACACAGTGGACCAACACCAGCAGCTGATATGGCTCCCCAGACCATCACTGACTGTGGGTACTTGACACTGGACTTCTGGCATTTTGGCATTTCCTTCTCCCCAGTCTTCCTCCAGACTCCGGCACCTTGATTTCCGAATGACATGCAAAATTTGCTTTCATCCGAAAAAAGTACTTTGGACCACTGAGCAACAGTCCAGTGCTGCTTCTCTGTAGCCCAGGTCAGGCTACAGAGAAGCTTCTGCCGCTGTTTCTGGTTCAAAAGTGTCTTGACCTGGGGAATGCGGCACCTGTAGCCCATTTCCTGCACACGCCTGTGCACGGTGGCTCTGGATGTTTCTACTCCAGACTCAGTCCACTGCTTCCGCAGGTCCCCCAAGGTCTGGAATCAGCCCTTCTCCAAAATCTTCCTCAGGGTCCGGTCACCTCTTCTTGTTGTGCAGCGTTTTCTGCCACACTTTTTTCTTCCCACAGACTTCCCACTGAGGTACCTTGATACAACACTCTGCGAACAGCCTATTCGTTCAAAAATTTATTTCTGTGTCTTACCCTCTTGCTTGAGGGTGTCAATGATGGCCTTCTGGACAGCAGTCAGGTCAGCAGTCTTACCCATGATTGCGGTTTTGAGTAATGAACCAGGTTGGGAGTTTTTAAAAGCCTCAGGAATCTTTTGCAGTTGTTTAGACTGACTTTGTTGATTCAGATGATTAGGTTAACTGCTCGTTCAGAGAACCTTTTCATGATATGCTAATTTTTTGAGACAGGGATTTTGGGTTTTCATGAGCTGTATGCCAAAATCATCAGTATTAAAACAATAAAAGACATGAAATATTTCAGTTGGTGTGCAATGAATCTAAAATATATGACAGTTTAATTTTTATCATTACATTATGGAAAATAATTAACTTTATCACAATATGCTAATTCTTTGAGAAGGACCTGTATAAACTCTAAGAACGGGAAGCAATGGTTCTTTGTTCCTGGTGTCGGAGTAGAGCGCACATGATGCAGAAGGACCAACAGTAGAGGACGGCGCCCTGGAATCCAGGGATAGGCTAAAGGCTCTGCACCACCTGTAAGGGACCAGACCCGTGTAACCACAGTTCCAGGATTCCTGATTCGACCGCTGCCCTGCTCTCTGCCTCAAAGACCCCAACTCTGCTGCAATGGACTTGGTGAATGGACAAAGGTCACTGATTGACTGGGATCTAAGAGTCTGAAGGATATAACGGACTGGACCTGCTTTGTTCCATTTTAAGGGGATTTTCATCTCAACAAGACAGGATCCTGACCAAGAACGTCGAAATTTCTGTTGCCAAGGGACATTACATCTACTGGGTCCAACTGTTCCCCAAAGCCTCTTAGAAAATCTAGTGATAGGATAAGGAAGGGATAGATGATGTGGTTGTAATACGATTTCTAAAAATTGTTCATTGTAATTGGTAAATCTTTTGAAATAAGCTGCTGTCACTTAACCCTGCTAAAGCTACTAATAAAAATATATATAAATTTGTGTTGACGATTGTGGACAATGAAATTAATTCTGAGTCCAGAATTACTAATGTTTCTTCTAATTATTGTGAACTATGTGCATGGTTCTAGGAAAATGGTGGCTCCATAGGTTTCTTTGGTGATGAGTAAATAATCATCCTGGGGTTCAAGCCGAGCCACTAAAATTTATCTAGTCTGCAACAAGTGCTCGTTATTATAAGGGAGAGAGCTGCCGTTAACAAAAGTGATTATTGGGGCTAGGTAACCGTGAGAGCTACTAGGTTAATTGCCTAAATAATTGAAAAGGGTGATAAGTTTTGGACCGTAGGCAGTCAGAGGGTAGACAAGTCCTCCAGCCACCAGCTTAAACAGAATGTTTTCTAGACTATCCATGGAGTAAAAGCCCTAGGAACTAGAGACTTTCCCAACCCATTAACTGGAGAGCTGGTCAATAGTCAGTCTATGAGAATAGAGAGGGTTGAGGTGGGGCTGGCTATTGCGGAATAACAGACAACACTCAACCTTGTTTTTATGTTCGTTTTTCACAAGTTATGTTGTAATTTTAACTCCGAAATCCCACTAAAAGTAATAGCTCCCTTCTCGGGATCAAGCTGAAATTTTGATACCACTTTTGTGGTGGTGCACACAGCGGTTCGGGTCACATTAACGGTGACGAAAGAAAAATAAATAAATAAACCGCTTATTGGGTGTAGAACAGTAGGTTCCTGCCATGCATTGCATTGCAGGCCCCAATCACTGACATTAATATTCCTGATGAATTTGTGCTTTTTTTGACAGCTGTGTTTGTGAATGAAAAAGCTCACAATGCAGCTTAATTTGGCCAAATGAACAAAGGAAATTGACAGATAATAATAATTTTTTCTCTTGTCTCTTTATTCGTGCTTTATGTCAAAAGTCTGGCCTAGAATTCCTCTGACAGTTTGATGTCAACATACATTGGCCAAGGGCAAAGGCAGACAGAAAAACATGAAGCAAAAGCAGCAGAAAACCAAAGAACATGTACAGTATGACATCAGGAAGAAGGAAATGGACTAAGGATAAAATCGAAAAGAACAGAGGGTCAGAGAGAGGAAAGGACAATTGGGGAAGGCAGAAGTAAGAGAGTCGGGTGAGTGAGGGGGATCAACTGAAAAAAAAAGAAGGCGAGGATTTGCAGATGCATTCCAGCGTGGAAGAAAAGTACATAATCATGCAGGACGGGAATCCATCCCTGAGCTGCCTAATAAGGCCCCCTGTTAAAAGACATGTCACTCTGAAGAGAGGGAGGCATAAGGATGACTGGCACTCTGAATAATACAGCAGCAGAGGGCTGCTGTTAAAGGGAAGAAAATAAGGACATGTAGGAGCCGACTGAGGGAGGTAAATGAGGTTCAAGCTTTTACTTCGCTGAGATAATTCACTGGTTTATATGCCTCAACAAGAACATGCTCCTCTGCTGATTAAAACATAAAGACTTCTGAATGAAGATGCTTTAGAAGAACAATGTGATGTGTCAGAACAATCAGAGGTCAACAGCTGCCTTCGTCTCTGTAGTGAACAGCCTGGGCCTTCCTACGATACACTGCTCGATTCTCATCTCCCTACAGTGGGATTTCTCCCATTGAGCTGGATTTTCTGGTGGAATTTCATCCGTGCCAATCAGCCAACAGAAGGTGAAGTTGTGACGTTAATTTTCTTACATCACATCACATTAAATACATCACAGCCAAGCATTAGCGACTGGGTAACATTAAAAACCTTGAGGTTCACACTTCAAGAAAGCAATCGTTTCTGAATAGCCAAGAGCCCAGACCCTCTGTTAGTCACAGCTACCTAAACTGTGACTAGAATGAATATTGTAAAGTTATTAGTATGTTCTAAACCCAAAATGGAAACCATGACCCAAGAAGAGGTTAAATAGTCAGCATGATTGTTGGAAAAATCAACCAGGAAGTAATATTCGAACAGGAAGAGAAGGTGTACATACCAGAGGCTTTGTCATTTTCGGAGACTCAGATCATGCTTGGCTGGAACACTTGAGGTCTGGACAGACAGAGAGAAAAGTAACAGGGAATAGAGATTATGACAAACATAATCTAGAGTATGCCCATGTGGCTCTGTCAGGATTTACTCTGATAAAACTTGAAGGATACACCAACCGGTTCTGACTGGGGAAGGTTGTGTCTGTTCTGTGGTGGACAGTCCCAACATTCTACATACAGTGTCACACAAAAGTATGTAACTCCTGTTTAGATTTACTTTTTTAATTTAAATTCAGGCAATTAGACACAACATATAGAAATACATATTTCTTTAACATTAATTTAAATGATATTAAAGGGTATCTGTTAGGATGAGCAAGACTACTTCTACTTTCATCAAATTAAGAAGTTTACATGCATCTCATTACTTGGTAAAAAATTACTTTCAAAATTACAATAGAACTGGTTGAAATGCTGAGACAGGTGAGTTTCTACCATGCACCTTTTATTGCGACAGAGATTAAAGTTTTGTGGTGGCCACTCAGTATGCTGACTGTGATTTGAAATCAACTTTTTTTATGTTTACATTATGTTGTGAGGTTATCCCCTCATCAAAAACATGCATTGACTGTTGCTTTGATCGTTGTCTGCATGTTTGAGAAATCCTTTAATCTCCTGTGGCAACCATTCAGCTGTTCACTCCTTCCCTGTGACTACCTCACTCCTCAGCTAATTCAGACTAGCCAGCAGGAATTAACAAACACCTGGTGGAACTGCACATCCACTGAGCTCATTATAGGAGCTACTTCTCTGGTAAAAATGTTATCAAAGGGTTAACAGAGGAGCCATGTTGAGATGACTTCTTGAAGGCAGAGTTTCAGAAAGAGCAGTAGTTTTTAAAACAGAGAGGCCCAATTTCAAGATGCTAAATCAGGTCATATTTGATATATATTGCATTTCTATAACAACTGAAGTTAGCATAGTAACTTGATTGACCACAACTGACAAAAAAAATTTTCTGTCTCTTCCTGAACCATTGAGATTGTTAATGTAGATCTCAACTATATATAAAGCTTTTTGAAAATGTTCACCTCATTTTGTGACATTTGCCTTTATGGCCAGAATTCTCAATGAACGTGTGTGTTGATGTTTGTGCGTGAATACTTGAACACTTTCTATGAACTGAGACAAACTAGATTACACTGTCAGCATTCATGAAAAAGCAACAAAAGAAGTCCTATTCCCCACTTATATGTTGCGACATTTGTCTACAAGGTTCAGAAGTATGACTGAAATGTGTGTGTGTGTGCGTGTGTGTGTGTGTGTGGGGGGGGGGGTGCGTGTGTGTGTGTGTGTGTGCGGGGGTGTGCGTGTGTGTGTGTGTGTGTGTGTGTGTGGGGGTGTGTGTGTGTGTGTGTGTGTGTGCGAGTGTGTGTTCCTCCTGACAGCACTGAAGGCCACTAATAGCCCATGGCCTGCTTTTTGCTCACTGACATTTGGCAAAGCTAAAGTGGGGGTGGGATTGGGGGGTGTAGAAGAGGATGATTGACAGAAGAAGAAGAAGAAGAAGAAGAAGAAGAAGAAGAAGAAGAAGAAGAAGAAGAAGAAGAAGAAGAAGATTTTTTTTTGATTTTTACCAAAACATTTATTTCACAATAATAATAATGGTATAACAATGTACATTCACATAATCGTTGAGATCAAAAACAAGAAACAAAAACAAAATAAGAACATAAATAAATAATTTACGTTAATATTTCGTTAAAATTTAGTTCTCCTTTTTCACATACATTGCACAATACACCATTAAAACCCCACAACTTTAAAAAACTATTAAAATCCCCGGTGGCTCTGTGGAAGCAATACTCTAGTCTGATCCTGGCTTTCACATTACACTTCCACAGAGCCACCACATCGATACGAGGTCCAGCCTGTATTTTGTCTCTTCGAGTTAGATATATGGCCATTTTTGCCTCTGCAATTAAGAAATTTAAAATGCGGGATTTAAAACTGGTGGCTCGGCTGTGATGCACACCGTAGATAAAAACGGAATTGGTAAAAACCATGCCAAACAGGCTAAAAAGTCTCATTAAAAAATTAAAAAAACTCGTTAAACGTGCACAATCCATAAAAACATGAAAAACACTCTCTGGCAAAATACAAAAAGGACACTCGTTTAAAACCCCCGAACCGACGACCGATAAAAACGCGTTTGTGGCTATAGCTCCATGTAGGATCCTCCACTGGAGGTCCCCAGTCCTTTTTTTTATTGGAGGCTTGTACAAGACTCTCCATTGGGGGGTCTGTCCTTTGAACTTTCCATCCCACACGTTGGTGGGTCTTTCTTTCAGAGTTCTTTTGTTCAGTGCTTTTGTGCAGGATCTGTACCATATTTTCGAGTTTGTGTTGCACAATTCCAACTCATTCACATCTAACAGGGGGCCGCTGTCTTCTCCGAGGTCACTTTTTAGGGTCACCTCTGGAAAGGGGTCAGTCTTGTCGGGCAGACGCTCCTTTGTCGTGTACAGCTGCAGGAGCCGCCTCTCCTCGGCCGACAGTCTTTCCTTGACCCGCTCCAGGAAGCGCCGTGTCACCCTGACGGACCGGATCCCGAGCAGCGAGCCCACCTCTTGGACATTGGAGAGGTCCGCCCGCACCAGCTGCTTCAGTGACACCGTCCCGGATCTGGACAGCGCTTCCGTCAGACCTGGCACGCCTCCGTCCTGGACGTCTAATCTTGCTCCGCACACTAAGGGTTCCGCTAAAAGCCAATGCAGAGAGTTATTTGGTTTTGTTCTTTGCAATTTAAAAAGCGCGCAGGATTTTAAAACACCCTGATAAAAAAGAGGTAGCCCCTTTAACTTTAAAAGACTAAAATCGGTTAAAAACAGAGCAGCATCCAGCCCCAGACAATTGACACGTCTGAGGATACAGCTGGCCACATCTTCCCACACAGGGGATTCTGTCAAGTACTTTTGTATGAACTGAATACGAAAGGTTACAGTTCTGCTGGCCAGGTGGACAAGGCTCTGACCCCCCTCCTCTCTCGTTAAAAACAAAACGGACTGTGGCACCCAGTGTCTACTGGTCCAGAAGAAATTAATCATTTCCGTTTGTATTTTTGCAAGTAACCCTGGTGGTGGGTCTAGTACGTTCAATTTGTGCCACAGTTGTGACGCCACCAGGTTGTTCAGGACCAAAACCCTGCCCCGGTACGACATCTGGCCGTGTATCCACCTCCATTTGTTCAGTTTGTCTTTGATTCTTTGTTCGACGCCTTCCCAGTTCTTTTTTACAATGTCTTTGCTGCCTAAAAACACACCGAGGTATTTAAAACCGTCTTTTCTCCACGTGAGCCCCCGAGGGAGAACCGGGAGTCCAGCAGGCCACCTGCCGACAGCCAGCGCCTCGCTTTTCCCCCAGTTCACCCTCGCTGCGGACAGTGTGGAGAAACTCTCTGTGATCCTGGTTAAAATGCTCGTGTCTTGTTGATCTTTTACAAACACAACAACATCATCGGCATAGGCAGATAAAACAACCCTTTTGCTAAAACCAGGTAAAAGCAGGCCATGAACTCGGGAGCGTATTTTCTGGAGGAGGGGTTCTAGGGAGAGTGTGTAGAGCATCCCAGAGAGGGCGCAGCCTTGCCGCACGCCTCTACACACTCTAAAAGGAGCACACAGATCACCGTTGATCTTCAGCACACTCTCAATGTCACTGTACAGTACCTGGATCTTGGCAATGAGACCCTCGCTGAACCCGAACCCCCTCATGGTTTTCCATAGGAACTCGTGTTCAACGCGGTCAAATGCCTTTTCTTGATCTAATGAAATCAAGCCCGTTTGTAAACCCAATGGACCGGAGACTTCCAAAACATCCCGAATCAGGTAGATGTTATCTACCATGGACCTGCCGGGGACGCAATAGGTCTGGTCCCGGTGGATGACTTGCTCCATAGCTTTCCCCAGCCTCGCGGCCAGGGCCTTGGAGAGGATTTTGTAGTCGGTGCAGAGGAGGGACACGGGGCGCCAGTTCTTTATGTCCTGCAGGTTGCCTTTCTTTGGCAGCAGCGTGATAACCGCCCTGCGGCAGGACAAGGGGAGCGAACCGGCGGACAGGCTTTCATTGTAGACCTCAAGCAAATCTGGGGCCAGAAGGTCCCAGTAGGCCTTGAAAAACTCCACTGTGAGCCCATCGACGCCCGGGGACCTCTGGCCCTGCATGCCGAGGAGGGCTGCGTGGAGTTCACGGAGGTCTAGGGGACGCTCCATCCCGGAGTTGGTCTCCGCAGAGACCTGGGGTAGCTCATTGCAGAACTCCCCAAACAGTTCTTCGTCCTCCCTATATTCGCTTTCATACAGCGACCGGTAAAACTCCACCGCCCTCTTTCTGATCTCGCTCGGTTCGCTCAGTTGCTGCCCCGTGTCCGATAGTAGAGAGTGGATCAGCTTCCTCTGCCCGTGCTTCCTCTCCAAGCTGAAAAAAAAGCCAGAGGGAGCGTCCATCTCCGCGATGTTTTGGACACGGGACCTGACCAGTGCGCCTTGGACCTTGTTCTCCAGCAGGTTGGCTAAGGTTAGCCTTTTGGATTTGAGAGCTTCAATATGCTCTCGATTTCCTGTGGATTCACTAAGTCGTTCTAATTCCACTATGTTTATCTCCAGATCCCTGACAGATCTGGTAATGTCACGGGTGACGTTGAGAGTGTGCTGTTGACTCAGCAGCCTAATCTGCACTTTCCCATGGTCCCACCACTGTCTAAGACTCGTGAATTCTGATTTTCTTTGTCTAAAAACCATCCAGAAGTAAGCTAAAACCTCCTTAAAACCCCGATCATATGTTAGTGCTGAATTAAAATGCCAGTAGGCGCTTCTAGGTAAAATGTCTCTGATAAAAACACTACCTAAAAGCAACGAGTGGTCTGTAAAAGCTACTGGTAAAATTTGGCATGTTTTAAACACATTAAAATTGTGTTTAAAACAATAAAAGCGATCAAGACGGGCTAGAGAGATTTTATCTTCACTGAGGTGGGACCATGTGTACTGCCTGGTGTCTGTGTGCATCCTCCTCCATACATCCACCAGGCCATTGGATGAGACCAGCTGCCGCAGAACGTGTTGGGCTCCTGGATGCGGCTCTGCGTGATTTCGGTCTAAAAACTCATTCTCTGTGCAATTAAAATCCCCACCTAAAAAAACATAATCCTCATCTCCACAATCACCCAGCCGTTCCCCAATTTTCTCATAAAAGCGCTTCTTCTCTGCATTGGTGGTGGGAGCATAAATATTGATAAAAACTATACTAAAACGATCAAACTTTGCCCTAACTAAAAGGCACCTCCCTTGAACGACATGTTCGATTTCTGTAGTGTGAGGGGTGAAGGCCCTTGAGAAAAGTAGACCCACCCCTGCACTCTGGGAGGTGCCATGGCTTAGGATGGTCTCCCCCCTCCACTCTCTGATCCAGTCCGTTTCCGTTAAGCTGTCGCTATGTGTTTCTTGTAAATATGTGACGTCGATTTTCTTTTGGCTTAGCATTTGGTAGATTAATGCTCTCTTTTCCGCCTCCCTCGCTCCGTTAAGGTTCAGCGATGCTATTTTAAAATAATCCATATTGGGTAAAAGGAGGCTAAAACCAAACACAAAAAAGACTATATAAAATGATAAAAGGCTATTCTGCATCATTTAATCAGATTTGTTTCCTTACTTTTGTCATGATTTTCTTTAACCTGAACATGTCTCTGTCTGAAAACCCCGACGTCTCTTTATTTTTTATGTGACATTTTGCTGAGAAATAAAATAGTTTTAAATCGGGAAAGTAGCTCTCTATTTTCACCCCTCTGAATCCCTTAGTTTCTCTTAAGAAGTTCCTAAAAGCTTCTATTGGGTATCTGGGTGCTCTGCTGCTTGCTTGTGTGGCTGATATGTCACTACTATCTGAGATGTAGCTCTCTGCATCGCTGCTATCTGACATCTCATCTTTTTCTGCATCCAGCTTGTACGCCTGCTTGCTGGCTCTCTCGGCTGTCACCACGTTTCTTCTCTTGCTTCGCCTCTTTAGAGGGGCTGAAGCTTCCAGCTCCATGGCTTCCTCTATTTCACCTGTTACCTTCTTTACTTCGGTTTTGCACAACACCTCTGTACTATTTTCATCTTTGTTTTGTTCTCCCGCCTGCGCCTCTCTTTCTTCTCCCTGGTCTCCGAACTCTAAAAGTTCTCTACCACTCCTCACCTCCACCTGCTGGTCTCCCTGCACACCATCTCCCTCTCCCACCTCACTCTCGCCACCACCGTTCGTTCTACACACCGCTACCGTTCATCCCGTCACCACACACCACTGTGCTCTCATCCTCTCTCTCACTTTCATTCATTTCCACACTTTTCTTACTTTCACACACCACCACCTCAACTCTACCTTCTGCTTGGTCTTCTGCAGAGGGTTCCTCCGCCGCCGCGCTGGGTTCCTCCGCAGCCGCGGCGGTTTTCTCCGCAGCCGCAGCGGGGCCTCCCGCAGCCGCAGCGGGTTTCCCCGCAGCCGCAGCGGGTCTCCCCGCCGAGGTCGCTGCGGGTTCCTCCGCCGCAGCAGCAGATTCTCCCACAGCCGCAGCGGGTACCCCCCTGCCTCACCAGGCGGACCCTCCGCTTGCTCGGCAGCAGCGGACTGCTGCTGAGCCGGACCTGGTGGGTTCTGTCCTGCTCTGTTGGGACACATTTTAGCGATATGTCCCTCCTGGCCACAGCCAAAGCACTTCATGTTTGAGGATGTTGCAAAAAGGATGTAATCAAAGTCATCTACTCTCACACGAAAGCTAAGGTTTAGTTCTTCGTCTCTCCGGTTTAAGACCATAAACAGTTGTCTCCGATGGGAGACAACATGCTGCAACAGGGGGACTTACACCCTGACGGCACTTTCTTAATCGGTGACACCACCTTGCCGTGTCGCGACAATTCTTTTACAAGGAACTCGTCGCTTATAAAAGGGGTACGTTTGACAGGGTTACCTTCGTGGAAGGTAATGCAAGCGGAGAAACCTGCAAAAAACAAGCCGTTGGCTGTGATACCCACCTCCACCAACCGTTGGGCCTGCTCAACCTTCTCCACGAATAGCACCACCGCACCACTCATCCGGGCCGCAGATCTAATTGCGCCGTGCCCGATCAGTTTCCCGACCGCCAAGCACACTTCCTCCACGCTGCACGGAGTACCGGCGCCCACCTTGACGCCATTCTTCCGTGTCAGCGTGGAGAAAGGACCACCACCGACCACCACCATGGCGTCAGACGCCGGCCAAGCCAGGCACGCCTGACGGCCACACCCAAACCCCGAAACACAAAACCCCCTGATCAAACTGTGATACAAGTTAACACAAAAACACAACTAAACTATAAACATAAACACCAAGTGAAACAATGATACGAAAGAAAAACGCAAAGATAGGAAAAGACCCACTCGCTCTCTCTTTCGCTCTTCTTCCGCTCTCCACTCACCCTCCTCTCACACGAAGAAGAAGAAGAAGAAGAAGAAGAAGAAGAAGAAGAAGAAGAAGAAGAAGAAGAAGAAGAAGAAGATAGAAGCGGTTGACAGTTTGCTTCCAAAGGAAAACAACATACATCAGTGAAAATGGGGAAAGTGAAGGCTGGTCTGTCATCATACACACTCCTCAATTATTCATCAGCCACATTAGCAGAGATGATGAATTATATGCATTTTGTTGTTGCGCAACACCTCCCCCCCCTTCTCTCTCTCTCTCTCTCTACTTCCCCTTCTGAGAGGAGGGAGATGTTGCAGCCAGCTCTCCATCTAACGGGTGAATTGAGTTTCCTAAATCTGATGGGATTTTACACTGTCCAGAAGTGAAGTAAACTCTGTTTAAGCTGGCGTCGAGAAAGACTAGCCTGGTTTCTAACAACCTCCGCCTCCAGATGTCCCACCCTTCTTGACCCTGTGAATTAGCCAGATTGAGCAACCTGCAATCAACTAGCTTCACAGAGCACACCTGTTAACGGTCACTATTTCTCTTTATAACAACGTGCACTTGTTACTGAACCAGGTTGGTTTTAGTGACTCGTGCGAGTCCCAAGGGTGTTGTTTTGGCTAAAAGCAACCTATGAAACATTTTCCACTTTTTCCTCCCAGAATCAAACTTCATAGCTATTTTATGACCATCAAAGAACTTTAAGGTGACTCATTAATTGAATATCCACAACATCTTTTAGATTTTCTTAATGCTAATTATTTTATTAGTAAGGCAATTTTGCAAGGGTCAGTACAGCTTAATTAAGTAGCAGAAATAATCAAATAAGTAAAATCAATAATCTAGCCTATCTTTCCCTAATGCTGACACTGTGAACTAAAAAAGGGAAACTTTGAGAGAGACGGACAGGCATCTTGGCATCTTGAACCCCAGAACTGGCCTGATGATGAAGAAGGTGTTGAAGCAGCAGGAGGCTCCCAGTACAGGAAGAGTATTGACTTAGAGCGGCAGGTCTTGGGCCTTGGTGACTTCCTCATGCGCATAGCGGTCCTCAGCTTCTTGTCTTGCCTTCTCTCCCTTCTACTCGTCTCACGATCTTCCTGGTCCCACGGAAGGAACACACCAGTTCTTCCTCTTTGCCTTTGTCTTTATCTTTGTCTTTGTACATCTTCATCTTTGCCTTGGTCTTTGGGGGTCTAAACCCAGCTGTTGAGAGAAGTGCGATTTGAAGCCACATGTTGCTGGGCTAACGGGGTTGGTCCCCATGTGCAGAACAGTCTTCGGCTCTGTGGCCCCGGCTCTTCTTCAGCTGCGGAGTTCTTTGTCCATCTCGATCTTGGCTCGAAGCTGCCTGAAGGATCCAACCAAAGATTCCTCTTTTGCACCCACCTTATAAAGGGTTTATCCACCCTTTTGGTGGATTTGCATTGGCTAGCTTCGTTGCTGTGCCTCTCATTGGCTGACTGCTTGGACAAATGATCTCATATCCATAACCTTGGAGACCTCATGACCTGATGTCTGTTCTAATGTCCCCGAGTTGCTCAATAGTCCTCCTACGTCTGTTGCTTGCCCAACCTTTTCTTAGGAAAGTTAAATTTAGCAATAAGGCCTTGGTTACCTCCGCTCTCCTATCAGTTCCTCTTTCCCCCTGACTCTTCCCCTACCATCTACCTCCAACACAACATCAGTGACCTTTAATTACAGTTACACATTTTACACCATTTCAAGTTCAATGTCAAAATCACATTTATAACCTTTTAGTTTCTCTGGTTTAGTATTCCTTGATGATTTTATAATAACCACAACTTATTAGTTATTCTTATTATAATCATAATGTGAGTTATTAGACACTTCTGAATAGAAACCAATAATAATCATTTATTCTAATTATTTGATACCAAGTTACAGTTACTTGTTTCACCTTTAAGTACTTACATAAGTGTAAGAGTAAATTTAAATATTCTTATAATCAAAACAACATCAACCACTGGTTAAACCAATATTAATTATTGCCCAATTATAAGTTATTATACTTTCTGCCATACTATACTATACTTTCTACCTGACTATGATTTTTTTATGATTAAATAGAAAAAAGTAGAATTAAAGCAAAGTTTGCAGGACACAATAACAACACACACAACCAGATTTATTTTATGACCGTCTGACTCTACTGTTGGTTCTTGATGTCACCTGTGTAATTAATTTTAAAGGTAACATTATTTATTGTTGTTATTAAACTAAAATCTCCAGCATGGGGAAGTGGGATGAGCTCGACTTTTCTCGACACCCCCTCCTCGAGGTCAGACCTTTCACATGCTGGGAACCCAACACCCTCCTGCAGGTCGGCGTTATCATCCCCTGGAAAGAGAAGATGGTCCTCTGGGATGTAAAGATCCTTAGTGGTCACAAAGGCTCAGCAGTCTTCAAAACTCCACTGCTCTTCGACAATTTTCTCCCTCACATTTACTGTGTCATTAACTTCCACTGCAATAATCAGGCTTGTTTTCAGAATCAGGAAGCAAGACCAATTTGAATAAATATGAGCCAGGCCAAAGAGTGGAACATCACGAGTCAGATGTTCAAGAAGCCAGAAACACATTTTGCTTTCTGGCTTCTTGATGGTCTGATTATAGATTTTAAAAATGACATCAGCTTAATCAGTAAGTCAGAGAGGGATTGTAAAGTACATCACACTTAATGGTATTTTATTTTACAGACAAATGTTCAAGCAGGAATTTTGGTGTTTGCATGTTTCTGGTACACTCATAAATCTGATGCACAAGTGACGCCCATGATAATTTAGCAGCAAAAAGTGTTTTTGAAATGAAAATGTTACATATTTTGTCTATATATAATTTTAGACTAATAGACCCTGCAACTAATTTCAGAAAAAAAAATATTGAGCACCGCCACCGTCACTAATACAATGATGTTTCTTATTACGTTAATTTTCAATCATATTAAGTGAATTTTAATTAGTATTTTTAAGGCTAATTAATGATACCAAGGAACATCTAGTTCTTTGGCATCATTTTGCCTACACAAAATGTATCATGCTCATCTAAGGTAAAAAATAAAACTAAAGAAATTATATATATGCATATGTATATATCTTTTTTCTCAACAGGTTGTTAGTTACAAAACATTCAAAGTTGAACAGAAGTGGAAAACAGGTCAGAAACTGACACTGCATAAATTATCCCATAATTAAAATTCAGCAGTGATTTGTTTGTATGCCTTTAAGGCCCCGTTGCAATATTTATTTTAATCCCAGGAGCTGGTGAACGACACACCAAGGAGCATCTTGTCAAAGCCTGCAGTTCAGTGTAATTCAGCACAATTGGCCACCAAGGAAGCAGTTAGAATGGAGGAAAGCTTTCTTTTTTTTCATTCACAGTTGGTCGCATCATTAGCATGGCTGGGAAAAGAACACAGCCAACTCTTCACTCTGCAGGACTCCAAAACACAGCAGCATGACATGGAGGATGGCTGAATACCCATAAAGCCCATGGACTGGCATGCTGAACTTGTGAACTCTGCAGCTATGTGGCTTTATGTTTGGTCCACAGCGTTGGCAAAAACAGAACGCCTGCCATACAGAGAGAAATCCAGAAGGGAAAGAGAGAGCGACACGAAGATGAGGAAGGGCAGAGAAAAACAAGTCACAATAAACAACAGAATTAGACAGAAGAAAAGCAACCGCTGTTTATGACACTGCATATGCTGAGGGGGGCATGTAAATGTAGGAGTCGTCTCAGTGTGTGTCCTCTGCACCACCTGGCCTCTGACGAACAGGCTTCATAGTGGCAGGTGCCGGCTGTGAGCATGAGCTACAAGCCAATTTGCCAGCAACACACACGGACTTAGTGAACATCCACACCTGACTTCTTGGAGACATACATCAAGGGGAACAGGAAGTCCAGGGAATGATCAGGAAGTAGACAGCACTGGCAACCATAGGGAATCCATATGTGCTTGGATTTCATTTTAATCAAACATCCTAAACAATTCCTCGTGCGCCGACTTTAATTGCTCAGTCTCTGGAACCGTAGCCTACATGGACTGAATGGCTGCCTTCACTTCCTCCTCTGGGGTTGACAAAACTACAGGCAGACTACAACTATAAAACAGTACAAAAATATAATTCACAGCTTATCTTCTGTTTGCCGATTGGCTTTGTAACCAAAGGTTTAATAACAAAAAGATTCTTCAGAATCTGTTAGCAACTACAAAAAGAACCCATCATTCAAGGTTTTTACCAAACTTTACCCTAGAGCAGTGTTTCTCAACCTTTTTCGGGCCAGCGCCCCCCTAGCCTTTATCCAGGTCCCTCACCGCCCCCCACCAAAAAATAGGCTACTTTCTACTGACAATTATTTTATTATTAATGTTACTATCATTATTGTAGATGTTTTGAATCGGCGCACGGATTATGTTTTCCCGTACACTTCAGCGCGCCTTACGCTCCTTCACCTCGCGCACATAACGGAGTAAATGTAGCGAGTTTTGCCCTAAACGTATCGGCGTCTGGAGGAGGAGAGTTCGAGGGGGGTGGGGGTGAAGGCGAGCGTATGTTTCTATTCTCTTTCGTGGGGGGTGCCGATTTATGTTTTCGCATCCACCTGAATAATGTGTAGTTGCGCCCCTACCCATGGCACTTCAACAATATTATTTTACCTTTTATCTGTTTATTCTTGCCATACAGTCCTCTGTATTAATTATTGCTCGAAAGGTCTTGCCACACCAGTTTGTTCCTCTGTATTTACTTTAGTTTCTTAGTTTATTCTTGCATTTTGTTCTTCATTCATTTCCATTTAGTTTCATTTGATTAGTATTATCCTCTCTTGGTTTATTGCTATGTCCACTTTAGTTTCTGTCTTGTTGCTAAATTTATTTTATCGTTTATTGACCATCAGTAATTTTCACTCATCACCTGCTGCGCCGCCTAATCGTCATGTGTTTCACATCATGTGTTGATTTTTCACTGTTCAGCGTCGGAATCTCTGTTTTATGCCATAATTCACATCTAGTTCGTCACTCCGTTTTGCCCGCTTCTCATGTTTCAGAGTTTTGCGCAAAGTGCGCAGCGTTTTTTTTTTTTTTTTTTAACTCCCTAAGGTGCAGGGCGGTTGAGAAACATATCGATGGGGAAAAGGCAGACCGACATAAATCTTTTAAAACAACGGAAACAATTTCGGTATTCTGATTATAGAAATATAAAAGTGTTGTGGTACCGTTGTTCCATCAAATCCGTTTCATGTCGGACCACTTGCAGCACCGGTGTTAACGCTATAAAATGAACGCTCTCTATTGTGGTATCACCCATGGAGGGATTTCTTTATTTAAATGGGTTCATTTTTCAGAGGGATACAAAGTGAAGGTATTGTGATTTTAGTAATTATATGTTTATAAGAGCGATTTTCTGTTGTCCTTCCATGGAAGCGGGCAGCTTTCAAACGGAAATAAAACACTTTTTAATATAAATTTCTGCTTTGACATGATCACAGAACTGCCAAAACATATGTAGCCTACATAAATACCAGACAAAGTGAATCACAGCGTCATCAGCCGGTGTAACGCTGAACGGATGCGCAGCTGCGCCATGAAGCTACAAACACTGAATAGAAGAAGAGCTGCCATCGATACAGTTGCAGCCAGGCATGATTTAATGTTACACAATACAGTTTTACCAAGTTGCTCAAAGTCTAAACTGGTATTGTTGTGCATTTTAGGTGTAAAGTTTACCTTCGACCAAACGCCCCCCAAAGGCAACCCAGCGCCCCCCTTTTGTAAAAAACGTCCGCCAGCGCCCCCTGCCGTCCTCTGAACGCCCCCTGGGGGGCGGTACCGCCCACGTTGAGAACCGCTACCCTAGAGCTAGATCCTAGAAGCTTCCATTAAGTGTAGTGAAATTAGCTGCCTCCTTCTTGGTTGACAGCAGACACTAGTGATGTGATGTTTATAAACATCACGCACATCACAAACATCACTCTGATTCTCACTTTGAAAGGCTTTTTAAACAACAGAGTTGAGCCTCAGTAAAAACTTGCCTTCAGACATTGCTCTGGACACCCTGCAGCAGCTCTTATTATTCTAGCTAACTAAAAATGTATTTGTTTAATTGGTGATTAAGTAAAATACAAAAAAGAGCTGAACATATGAGCACACACAGAGAGGATGAGGATGGTCATGTTCTTTTTGGTTTCTTCTTGCTTATTTCTCTTTAGTTAATGTTAATGGATAAGTTAGTATGTTGTCTTTATTGTTATGTAACTTTGAATGATGGCACTTTGTGAATGATGATTCGTTTGATTCAAACAGCAACAGGTCTCATCACAGACACTGAGGTGATATCACTGGTTTGCATTTGCAGCACTTTTGTGGGAATCGACAGCAAGTCATCAGGTCTGGACCCCATCAGCTGCCCTCCCAGCTGACCTCCAGCAGCCTCCTGTCCAATCGATAGCTGCTGAGAACAAATTGCATGATGACATGTCCAGGTCAAGCGAATAATGGCAGCTATGTTGCAACAGTGAGAAGGTTAGCGATAGACCATGTGATAAATAAAACTGTCTTTCTTATTGTCAGGATTATGATTAAGGAGCGAAGTGTCAAACAAGACGGGACACAGCAGAAAAACCTGCAACATGTTTAGGTTTCCGTTTTACATGTAATTAAAATGTTGGTTTTCAACATTATGGATGAAGTAAGCTTTGACTATGTGTCGGTTTTAACAGATGGTTGAAAACAAACACTTTCTAAGAGGAACCATTTTAGATTTGTTAATGCATACTGATCAACCTCAATCTATTTTCATCTGTGATTTATAACCCAGGTGTTCCTTAGCTGGTTTCAGGCTGCTCAGTAATACTGCTGGTTTTTGAAGAACAGAGAAAAAATTTGCCTCAGAGAGAAGATTTAATTAGTAAAGCTTTGGGTTGTGGTTCCAACATGCTTCACAGCAAAAGTCCCTTTTATCAGAGAACTGCTGATTCTTCCCGCTGTTTTCCAAAACCAGTACAATACCACTACACTACTATAAAATACAGTCAATATGGAAAAGCTGCCAGTGAAAAGTCCATCCATGGTGGGACGTAATGCTAATTAAACACCTGATTATAATAACCAGCTGCCTCTATAGGATCACAGAGTGTTTGCTGCTGCAAAGTACAGTTTCTGTTCATTAATGAGGGTCATCAACCTACAGACAGAAATATTCTTCACTATGTTACTGTTTTCATTCATAGTAACTGGGTCAAATGCCGGCGCCATCTTGTGATGTAGTGAGAACAAGTCAAAATGAAAACAATTAAGGCTGAAAATGGAGGACTGAGTACGAAGCGATGAAGAGGAGGCAACTGGTTCTAATGAACAGCAACACTGTTTTGAGCCAGGTAGTTCAGGAAGTGACAAGAATTCAAAATAACTTCCTCTATTTTTCACAAAAGTTTTTAAACTTGCTTGAGGTGGTTTTTGGGGTTTGTTTTTTTTTTAAAAGAGTTAATGCCAAATAAGTTCTGACGTAGCAAACTTTCCATCCACTGGTGGGTCTGTGCCTTACCAGAGACACAACACCCTGAAATAATTCCAAAGACCAAACGTACAGCACAGATGTGAAAACACATTATTATGTGCAACTACACATTATGTGTAGTTGCGCCCCTACCCATGGCACTTCAACAATATTATTTTACCTTTTATCTGAGTAGCCCTCACAGCTGCATAACCCCTACAACCACTCCAGTTAACGGTAGCTCCTCTCCTAAAATAACGCACTTGTTAACGGCTAGATCAAGTTCAGTGACTTAGATTTTAAGTCCCAGGGTCATTATTTTAACACTCTCCAGAGGAAAACACAAAGCCGCCCTATCCCTAGAATCATGTATGTTAACTTTACCATATTTAGGAGAACCAACAATAATTAAGACTGACACAATTAAACTCACTGTTCACCATTCTCATTGGAATTTTAGGATATAATTTTATTTAAGCAAGCTTTAGCATGGGCATATGACAGGTTAATTTCCCAAAGGTTATAAAAGAGGTAAAAATACAATGAAATCAAATTAAAATCAATCACATCCTATCCTTATTCTTATCCCTAACCTGTGTCACTAAGTTTACTGAGCGAGGCTTTGGGGGAAGCTGGTCAACTCATACCCGTCAGTGTCTGTTGTATTTCATTACCTCTCTGTTTAAACCGCGACTCCGAGCTGAAGCATGAACGATACTTCAACGTTTTCCGTCATCTGACAGGTAGCACGTCTACTCCACTTTATTCACCAAAAACGTTTTTTTATAATTCACCAAAAACTGTTCTGTAATTTGGAACGTTCGCAACATTGAGCTCCAGTTAGCCACCTTATCTCACTGCGCGAGAGGCAACTGCGTCACGGGCAAAAGGTAAAAGGTAACAAGGTGACAAGGTGCATTTGAGTTTGGAAAACATGAGGAGACAATCTGACTTGCTTTAGATATTAAAACTGAATATAAAATCCTAAAAAAATCTCAAAATTACTATAACTCTAAATTGCATATTTGGCAAATAACTTATAACGCCAAACGTATCATATGTGATACATGAGTTTTTGAGACCTCCAAGTGAGCAGTGCGACATTTATTTCCCTAAAAAACCCGATGTATACAATTAGACACATGTAGTGCACTGATAATCCAACAGGGGGTAGTAACTTCCTCACCAGAGGCCTTTCCACTGATACTACAAGACTGCCAATGTCAAAGGACTGGGACACATGCGGTTTCAGCAGGAAAACTTTGCCAATTTTAGAAGGTTAAAGGTAAAAAAAAAAAAAAAAACATTGTTTTGGGATGAACTATCAATAGGAACACTTACTGAGTTGATGTAATGTAAAATTACTTAGTATTTTATCATAATTTGTTTGTAAAACCGCGTTGAAAAGTGATTGATCAAATTTGATACAGTGGGTCAGTTAACTCGAAAAATCAGTCAATTGTCTTTTTTACTGTACTTCATGTATTTTACATCACGTCAAGCAATGTACAGTCTTTTTCATATAAACTAATGACATGTTTGCATGTTCATAATTTGGTAAATTTATAGCTTAAAAATAGATATGCAACTTGCACCTTTTGCTTATTTTCAATGAAAACTGACCAATTCAAAGATAAAATAAACACTCTGTTTTTTTTGCCTGTGTGTTTTTTTAGATGGCAAAGATGCACTGTTAAAGATATTCTGAATAATAATAATAATAATAATAATAATAATAATAATAATAATAATAATAATAATAATAATAATAATAATAATAATAATACATTTTATTTGTAGGCGCCTTTCTGGACACCCAAGGTCACCTTGACATAAAAACAAGCAAATTATAAAATATATACTGGTAATAAAAAACATAAAAACACAAACAAGATTTATAAGACAGTACAAAGATAATTAAAGGTTGTATGCTAGTTCAAACAAATGGGTTTTGAGTTTGGACTTAAAATATTAGAGAGACTCGATGTTCCAGAGATCAGGTGGGAGTGAGTTCCAGAGTTTGGGAGCAGAGCGGCTGAATGCTCTGCTCCCCATAGTGACAAGTCGAGCAGGGGGGATGGTGAGATGGACAGAAGAAGAGGATCTGAGGGAACGGGTGGGTGTGACAATGTGAAGGAGGTCCGAGAGATATGAAGGTGTGAGGTTGTGAATTACTTTAAAAGTTAGAATAAGTATTTTATAGTATAATATGATTATGGATGGGAATTCAAGTGACATCGAGCAGCTAGGGGAGGATAAGGATGAGGAATGGACTCCTGCAAGGATTGAGGAACACCCAGATGGCGGAGATGATGAAGAAGAGGAAAACCCAGATAAGGATGATTATGATGAAGCACCAGAAATCCCAATGGACAAAACACCAAAGTAGAGCACTTAAAACAAAGAGGAATCTACTACATAGGCACAGTCCAAATGAACAGGTTGAAGAATTGCCATCTGATAGATGAGAAAGTACTGAAGAAAAAGGGAAGAGGGTCACTGGATTTCAGAGTAAACCAGGAAAACAACATCATTGTGAGATGGTATGACAAAAAAGCTGTGAACCTGCTCTCTTCTTTTGTTGGTGTTGAACCATTGGGCAGGGTGAAGCGTTGGGATCGAAAAGCCAAAACCCACATAATGGTTCCCAGACCGGCCATTGTTGACACTTACAACAGGTTCATGGGAGGCATTGACCTTCTTGATATTCTTTCTGCACTGTACTACAAGTTCAGCTTCAGATCCCGAAGATGGTACATCTACATTTGGTGGCACACCATCACAGTTGCAGTAATCAATGCATGGATCCGTTACAGAAGAGACCTGGAGAAACTGCATCCCAGGCAGAAACACCTGCCCCTGAGAAGGTTTCAGGCCTCTGCTGCCACTGCCCTCACAAGTGCACGAAAGGTCAAATAGTGTGGCAGACCTTTGTCCTCTCTGGAAGCAACCCCAACCCCTCATAGGAGGAGGAAAACCACTGAGTTGCCCCCTGATGTGAGAAAAGATGGCCTCAATCATTTCCCAAAATGGAAACCCGACAGAGATGCAAGCACTGTGTGGGCCACTTTGCCCATGTGTTCTGTGAGAAATGCAGAGTGCATCTTTGTCTGAACAAGGACAGAAACTGTTTCCAAGCCTATCATAATGCAAAACAAAAAGGTTGTGAGCCACAATATGTGTAGAAAATAACTGAAATGTTATGTTCTCGAGACTGCCGCCCTGCCAGTTCCATTGGTGGATTTGTTATTGATGCATAATTGTAGCACTTTTTATGTTTGGAATTAACAATTTATCTGAGTTGTTTGTGTTTTATTATGTTTTTGTTTGTTCAAGAAAAAATAATATTTGAGCATTGTGACCCAATGTATCAAATATGATACAAAATGAAACTCATATATGGAAAATGATATTTGAAAAAAAATGTTTTGTTTGTTCAGAGGGACCAATAAAGGCTAGAGTTTCAAAGAATTGGAATTTTCTGTCAGTTATTTCATTGTGTGGGCTTTACAGCCCACACAATGTGGGCTTTACAGCCCACACAATGTTACAGGGTTTTTTACAGGGTTAAGACGAAATGAAAAGTTTTGGACTTTAACTCAACTTGAGGCTTTACGAGTCACTTGCAAAACAACGACTCGGTTACACATTCTCTGGCCAATCTTGTGTTTTTGCTGACCCCCTGACCTCTCCCACTATCAGGGGTCAGCTGAGGTTAATTATCTAATAACAGAACATGTTGCCTCATTTCTGTTGATGCACGCTGAAATACTGAAGCAATGCCACACACCATGTTTGGTACTCACACACATACGCACAGACACACTCTTACTGTCTCTAACATATTTTAAAGTTTGAAATAATTGAGACTCAGTGCTGCTACTGAGTGTGCTTTGTTTGAAATGTGGGACTGGCTTAATTGGAATGTTAGAATGATGTATTCCTTAGAGTTTGGAGGAACCTGTAGGAAGTTACACAAGAACTACTTGTATTTTAAACATTTTTTTAAGTGGAAATGCTGTGGGAAACAAATCTGATGGGTTATGGCTGTAAAGCAGCAGGTTGTGATCCTAAGCACAAGTTTGCTTCTGTGAAATACATTTCAAACTTGTTGCAGTGATGTTTTACTGTGCAGTGCAGAGAGACACAAATTACGTGAACAGCAGCTCCAGTTGGAACAAACACACTGACCAGAACCTTCTTGGTGCAAAGCAACGCTGCTGCAATTCTCTTCAGTTGTTCATTCAAAAAGGGCCACATTTTAAACAAGAAAATATATATAAAAACAAAGTTCCAAGTCCTCTGACATTTAGTGAACAGAAATAATTTTTGGTAATTCTAACCAACCTATAGCAAAAGAAGCTTGGTCGGATTTAACTTCAGACTGGAAAGGGAAAAAATGTGTTTTTATTTGGTGTATGAAGACAAAACATCACTAACTAAATAACCTCCAGACTGAAACTTGTCCATAAAAACAGAATGTTACCATTCTTATGATTTCCTTTAGGAGCAGCAACTGTTTTTTTGTTATTGATTGCAAGAAAAACAGCCGAATATTTTCTATAGACCACAGATTCCATTAAAAGTCACTATTTGTTTCCCACTGTGGGAATTATTCCAGACAAATAAGGCCTACTTTATGCAAACATGAAGCAGAGCAGCAGCTGAGAAATGAATACGAGTGAATGACGATGATGTAAATAAATTATAAGTATTTTTTCATACTGCAGCCAACCCAGTTACATAAGTGTCAGGCTGATTATTGGATGCTATTTATTTCCATATAAATATCTTTTTTCTGTGGAGTAATGAGAAATGCAAATTTGGTGTTGACAAAACATAAATCTGTCAATTTTTGTCATCTTCCTTTTCTTCCTGGGTGAATGTGAAGCAAAAATGAAATAAAGGCCAACAGAGAATCACTGCAACTGGGTAACTGTGGCGAGAATTATTCATTTTCATTGCTAAGAACGATGAAGACAAAAGTTGTCATGATGTGGGATGGAGAACGGTGAAGAGACACAGGCTGGACCCAGGTTTGAAGATGAATAATGATGAGTTCAATGAATAACTCTCACAAACACAGGAACAGGCAGAAGATGAATGAAGAGACATGAGATGAGGACCCGACAAGAGACAAAGACAACAGGTGGACTTAAATACACAACAAGGGTAATCACAGGAACGAACAATCAGGACAGGATGGCACAGAGACTCACAGGGGAACAGAACCAAATAAACACAGAGAAACCTCAAAATAAATACACAGAAAACACAGATCACTTCAAAAATGTTAGTTGTATGGCATGAAGAGCTGGAAAAGTGTAATTTTAAGACTTTATGTTCTTAAAATGCAGAACCAGAAAGATGGTGGAGGCTGTATGCAACTCCACCTACATCCTCCATCCACTGGCCAGAGGTGGTACAGTTTAGAGTTTTAAACTGTAATCCTTACAGTCATTACAGTTTCAAGAAATCCAATCAACATGGACAACAAATTGTAAGGTTTTCGTTAAACTTAATGGAACTCCAGAGGAGGCAAAGGTTCTGGTTGTTCGGGACATCGCTGACCTGGATAAGTACAACTAAATGCTTTGCGTTATATCTGGGATCTCAGGTGATTGCACATGACACTCAATTAATATGTCTCAGTTAAACAACATGTTGTCCTCAATATCTATGGACACAACATTAACACCTTTAACTAAAGCTGATTACCCGGAACTGAAAACTTTTGACTACACTGAATATAAGAGTCAGGACAAGGAAAAGGATTTGGACCCAGAAAACAACTTTTTCTATAACATTGGGAATAACTGTTGCTACTACTCGACTCAGCAATACAATATAACAGTTAATGCAGACAATAAATTCTCCATAATACATTTCAACAGCAGAAGCTTATATGCGAACTTTAACCACATCAAGGACTGTTTAAGCCAATTTAAACAACCTTTTAGTGTCATCACTATCTCTGAAACCTGGCTTACTTCTAACAAGGGAGCCGATTTTGAATTAGATGGTTATGAATTTAGTTATATTAATAGAGACGGAAAGATTGGTGGAGGAGTAGCTGTATATGTGGACAGCAGTTTTAGATATAAGCAAATTGAAAACATGACTAATGTGGTTAAAGATCTTTTTGAATGTTTAACCAAGGCAAACTTCATAGCTATTTTATGACCATCAAAGAACTTTAAGGTGACTAGCAGAATCACACCCAATAGAGTTACATTAATAGAAATATATATGGAAAAAAATAAAAATGTAATTGTTAGCTGTATATATAGGACTCCTGGTTCTAACATAAACCTCTTCACAGAATGGTTTGAGAAAACATATACAGCTATAACTTCAAAGAACTACTTTATTTGTGGGGACTTTAATATTGATCTGCTGAATGTCAACAATCACAAATTGACTGAAGAGTTTATTAATACTACATGTAGTCTGAGCCTTTTCCCTCAAATTACGAGACCTAGCAGAATCACAGCCAATAGAGTTACATTAATAGATAACATATTTACAAATTTAATAGACAACACAATAAGCGGATTGTTAGTTCATGACATCAGTGATCATTTACCTGTTTTTGTTGTTTGTGACATCGGGCACATGAAAGTCAAGACTAAAAATAATCCAATTATTAAAAGATTAAGGACGGAAAAATCGATAAATGTATTTAAAGACGAATTATCTAAACAAAACTAGGAGTCAGTATTAAAAGAAAATGACATGGATAAAGCATATGATAATTTTCTGAATATTTTTAAATCATTATATGAGAAAAATTGTCAGAATGTAGAGTCTATTTCTGCAAATAAATATTCTGAAACTCCATGGATCACAAAGGGATTGCAAAATGCCTGTAAAAAAAGAATAAGTTATATAGAGACTTCATAAGGCATAGATCCACTGGGGCAGAAAATAAATACAAGAAATATAAGAACAAATTGACTGCTGTTTTACGAATAGCAAAACAAGATTATTATAGTAAACAGTTGGACAGAAATAAAAAAAATATTAAAGGTATCTGGAATATTTTAAACAGTGTTATTAGAAAAAACTCCAAACATGTTAGTTATCCACAATACTTTACAAACAATGGAGATAAACATTTAAATAACATGGAAGAGATAGTTCATAATTTTAATAAATACTTTGTAAGTGTGGGCCCTAAATTGGCTGAGGAAATCCCGCAGCCCACAGGACATGAAATACTAAATGATGTATTAGTTAGAAATCCAGATTCCATGTTTCTTACAGCAGTGGAGGAAAATGAGATCATAGATATAGTACATAAATGTGAAAATAAAAGGTCAACTGATTATGACGGTATCGATATGTTAATAATTAAGAAGGTGATTGTGGAAATTATTCAACCACTAACATATATCTGTAACCTGTCAATTCAAACAGGAATATTTCCACAAAAAATGAAAATTGCGAAAGTCATCCCATTACCAGCCTGTAGAGGAGTAGTATTGCATTGGATGAAAAGTTATCTCAGCAATAGGCAACAATTTGTGCAGTTGGGTGATGTCCAATCCTCATGCATGGACATTGTTTGTGGTGTTCCCCAGGGATCAGTATTGGGGCCAAAATTGTTTATTTTGTATATAAATGATATATGTAAGGTCTCCAAGAGACTTAACTTTGTACTATTCACTGATGATACAAACATATTTGGTACGGGTGAAAATTTACGACAGTTGTTGCTTGAAATGAATCTAGAGTTATATAAACTGAAAGAGTGGTTTAAAATTAACAAATTGTCGCTAAATTTAGATAAAACAAAGTTTATGTTGTTCGGTAAGTGTAAAGAGAAGAGTGATTTACAAATAAAATTGATAATATCACTGTGGAGAGAGTGACTGAAATTCGGTTCTTGGGAGTACTGATTCAAAATAAGATCTGTTGGAAACCTCACATAAAATATGTCCAATCTAAAATTGTAAGAAGTATTGCAGTTCTTTCTAATGCTAGAAAATATTTCAACTCCTCTGCCCTATATATTATGTACTGTTCACTTATCTTACCATATCTATGTTACTGTTTGGAAATTTGGGGCAACACTTACAGAACGTCATTTCAATCATTATGCACATTACAGAAAAGAGCCATCCGTTTAGTTCATAACGCTGATTTTTATTGTCATACCCACAATCTATTCATAGATTCTGAAACTCACTGACTTGGTAGAGTTTCAAACTGCACCGATTATGTTTAAAGTCAGAAACAAAATATTACCAGTAAATATTCAAAAATTATTTTCTGATAGAGTGGGGGGATATGACTATAGAGAAAACCTCAATTTCAGAAGTTTGAAGGCTCGAACAACAATGAAAATAATGTGCATTTCTGGTGTTGGTGTGAAGATCTGGAATAAACTCTCTAAAGAGCTGAAGCAAAGTCCAAGCATGAGATATTTTAAGAAAGGTCTCAAAATAGCTATTATTCAAAGGTATAAGGAAGAACAAGGGGGATAATCCTGGCTGGGAATTAAAACTCTAAGTATGATTTCATCAAGTGGGTGCAGGTCTGTGCAGGTGTGGGTAAATGTATAAAGGTATGTAAATAGTTGTGTATTTTGTATATAAGCAGATGGGTGTGTATATGGGTGTATGTATGTATATGTGTATAGGTGTATGTATATGTGAATAGGTATATATGTATGTGTACAAATGTGTATGTGTGTGTATGCAGTACTTTCATTTGGCTGAGGAAATATTACTACAATTATTATTTCATTTTGTCAGGAAGGATATTGGAAACTGAAAATAATGTGATAAATTACAGCTGGAAAAGGGGTATGATTATATAAGTTATACTTCTTCATACTCCTTTTCAGACTCATAATCACCGATGTGATGTGTCTTCAAGAAATTTATTATGTACTTTGTGTTTGTTCTACACTGCCGGTGAAAGGTTTGTCTGAAATAAATTACTAAATTACAAATAAATTACAAATTGTATAAACTGAGAAACTCCATCCATCCATCCATCCATCCATCCATCCATCCATCCATCCATCCATCCATCCATCCATCCATCCATCCATCCATCCATCCATCCATCCATCCATCCATCCATCCATCCATCCATCCATCCATCCATCCATCCATCCAAACTTTAAAATATTTTAGAGAGTAAGAGTGTTAGGTATTTTCTGAAACCTACATGGAAAAAGAGAACCACAGACAACGTATATGAATTTTTAGCCGACTTCTGCAGAAGGAGAAAAACTCTGTCAGCTCCTCCGAGCTGTTCACAGAGCATTCTGCCAATCTTTGGATACAGCTTGTCTTTTATTATCAAACTTCAAAGAGGGAGGAAAGGCAAGATAAGACAGCAGAGGAAACAGCTGAGGTCGTAAAACATTTTACCTAAACACAGCAAAGGTCGTAAAACAATTTAACATCTGTCCCATGATCTGAGCCCGGTTCAAATCTCGGTCAAACTGTTTCACATGAAGATAACAGGCAGCTGTGACTTCTAGGTCAGTTCACACTTACAGTTTAAAGAGGAGAACACTTTAACCTGATTAACATTAAGTAACAACAAAATGATAATACCAAAAAATCCCTATCATTCCCCCCTGTTTATCATTTTACCATGTGTATAAACCGTAGTCAAAAGCCAAGCATAGAAAAGAAAAGAAAAGAAACAAAATAGAACCAATAAATGCAAGACTATTATTATTAGTTTTTTTTTCTTTTTACCTAGTCTAAACATAAAAATTACACAATCAAGAAATGAATATAAAGAATAAATGAAGTGAATAAAAACAAAAGAAAGAAACAGCAATAAATCAAATGCAGGTTTCTCATCACTAACACCACTTGTTTTCACATTTTCGGTGTAGGAATCATTCAGCAAATGAATTAATCTGTTTATTGATTACAGAACATCATCATTGTTCAGAAAATCGTCAGAATCTCAAAACAAGTCATCTTCATTCGTCTCATAGGATGCCTGCGTCATCTGATAGCTGACAACAGTTGTGTTAATCGCCTTAAACATCATACTTCGTAGACAAGGAATAATGCAACCCGTAAAAAGACAGAATAGAACAAAAACAATCAGAATAGGTGTCACGAGCTTTAACAGTAAAGTCCACCACGGACCAGACGTGAGCCATGAAAACAAATCAAAAAAGGATGAGCCGCGTTTTCCACTCTCCACATATTTTTTAAGATCCTCCAGCTCATATAGAGCATCAGAAATGGTTCCTCCAGTTCCTGTTTCGTCAGGAACGAATGTACAGCACGCTGGGCCAATGATTTTACAAACACCTCCCTGAGAGGCTGTGAGCAGGTCCAGCACAACACGATTTTGCAAAACCATGTTTCTCAGTTCAGTCAGCTCTCTCACGGTGCCGTTGGCCAGCTGGTGTGTGCTGTTGATGAGTCGCAGTAATCCATATCTGTTGATTTCAGCGTGGCTTCGAACCTCTCCTAATCCAACTCCTGGAAACATGCTCTGAATGAACTTTTCTCCTCCGGTCCAAAGCCTGAATTCCCATGGAACTCCAGTGTCTGTTGTGAGGCCTCCACAGCGTTTGACCTCAGGCATAACTTCACGCTAGGAGCGGGCAGCCAGAATGTGTCGTCCTTTCCTGATGAATGCAATCGGGTACAGGAAGTACCAGTCTGCCATCACCCGTGAACCATAGACTCCTGGCACTATGGTACTGCACAGCGTTGTCTCCTGTCATCCAATGTCTGATCTGTGATGTTGAAACTCCTCTCCTGAAGCATGTTGTCACAGTCTGGGTTGTCCTTCCAGACTTTGCAGTGTGGAGAGATCCTTTGACCCCTGCAGGCGATGCAGTTGATGTAATCCGGTGTCGTTTCGCAGTAGGTGTAAACTCTGTTACACAAGTTCCAAGGTAACATCCCAAGAGAAACGTGTCCGTTGTTGAACACGCAGCTCCTCAGAGACCCGGGTTTAGCTCCTGCTAAAGAAATGGTCTCTGGTATTTTCCATGCGGTCAGTGGAAATGGAAATACGTCAGCATTAAAGGAACAGTTCATAGATCCAAAAAGTTCCTTCACGGCATCTCCTATCTGAAGTAGAACAGAATAGTCATTCTTCCACCGTTTGCATCCCTTTGGCATGGGGACGCTGAGTCGTGGTTGTGCGCTCAGGCCATAGAGACACATCTATTTGTCATCAGTAATGTCACCTGGTCGGAGGCCTGAGTTGTGAATAGAAACCGGCAGCTGCGCACACACGTAGCAGTTCACAGCATGTCCCTCGTACGCGGTTCTATTCATTAGTTTCCACCACAAGTTGATGCTGCAGTCACAGCGCAGTAGAAGATCCATCTGGCATATGGAGTCCCCATTGCTGCTCGGCGCACAGAGATGTCAGAACCCCCAAACTAAAGACGGGGGAATCTTAAGCGTTTCTTCACCGGGTTTGAGACGAGCTACCCTAAAAAATAGCCCCCCTTTGAAGTCCGGCCTTCCTCCCTCCGCCTACTTAGGGGTTCAAACACTCTCTGCAGCTTGAAGGGACTGAGATGTATCCAGCTGCAATCTTTACGGCTGTTTGGTGTGGTCATCAACACCTGGAAGGGTTCTTTTATGACCTTTATGTAGACCCAGTTTCCTGGCTGGATGGGGGTGGTTTTATCTATTTCCTGTAGAGGAGAACAGTCAGACGGCAGTAAATTTGCATTTAACACCTCTTTCTGTTTCAGGATCCTGATCATATAATCTACCAAAGTTTGCTCCTTATCTGCTTTCTGTAAATCTGAAGGAAATATAGGTAATCTATATGATCTTCCATGAATTATTTCAAATGGTGTTAACCCTTCCTGTGTGGGTGTAATTCTCCTATATATAGTTTTGCCAAATCTAAACAGTCTGACCTTGGCTTGCCAGTAGTTTCCATGTATTTCCTCAATCTGCTTTTCACAGTACCATTGGTTCTTTCCACCAATCCTGCACTCTGGGGGTGGTAGGCACAGTGATTCTTTAATGTCATTCCTAAGTGAGTAGCCATGTTTTGTACTACTTGGTTTACAAAATGTGGCCCATTGTCACTATAAATAGTTTGTGGGATGCCATGTGTTGGAATAATGTTTCCTTGAGGATTGTTTCTGACACAAACTGGACATGCAGTACAAAAATTTTTTAAGTAAGAATTTAATCCATATGTGGTAAAATGCTGTTGTAGCATAGAGACCATCCCCCCTGTTGACACATGACAATGTCCATGTGTCAAAATTGCTGCCGCTCTAAATAGAGACTTTGGAAGGACCGACTTCTATTTACTGAAAAAATGTTATCATCATTCAGTGTCGCCCCTTTAGTTATCCACATTTGTTTTTCTGCGTTTGGAGCATTATCTTGCATGTCTTTTAACACAGCTTTGTCTATTACTTGAGGATCTTCTGTCTGTATTGAGAAATTGTCTCCCCCATGCTTCCCAGCTGCAGCTCCCTTTGCTACTTTATCAGCTAATCTATTGCCATTTGAAACCTCATCCTGTCCCGTGGTGTGCGCTGCACACTTACAAACTGCTAGTTTAGCTGGTAAATGTATGGCCTGCAAAAGATTCTTAAGCAAGGATGCATGGGTGACTGGTTTCCCTGTAGATGTTATCAAATTCATCAAAGCATAACTGTTTTTAAATAAAAACGACCATCCTGAAATTAAACCAAAACCTCAAATCCTCTAATTTTCCATTTCTTTATAAATTTAACAATCATCAATTAATCAACCCTAGAGTAAAAGTTGTAAACTTTAGTCTAGAAAAGATTGCTTTAATTCAAAATCATCAGTTTGGAGTAACTAATTACATCCACTAGGGTGGCTTAAGATATCAAATTGTCCTTAACTTTGTATTTTGGTCCAACTGACAGTGTAATTTTTTCATGTTATTTTTTAAAAGTAAATGATTAATAATTTGATTAGTTACTCAATTCTAGAGTACAGTTTGTTTAATTCCTCAAAATCACCTCCACATACAAGCGACACTAACAGAAACATAAAACAGATTTGCAGTCAGCCAAAATATTATCAGTCAAACTTTCAGTCTGTTCTTATTGCTTTCTTTGGTGCTTATTGTTTATCATATTTTAGCCTAAGTCTGTTAGTTCATTGCTGAGCTTTTAGTGATTGCAGTTTTCCCTTCACAGCTTCCCAACCTATGGCTTGTGGACCCTGAGAGATCACTGGTCCTTCTATTAAGGACTGAGTTAACGGGTACAAAGTGGACGATTTTATTTAACATTGTACCTAAAAGCCTTCAATATGTCCTTTTCTAGCTAGATAATTCCTACCTGCTAGTAAGTAAGCAAGCAAGTCCTCATTACAGTAGCAGTGTGTGTCACAGCAGTGTGTGTGTATAACTTATCTAGCATTTCTCCTTTCTGTCTCACTTCTCGCTTCCATCTCCTGCTGCTGGCGTCGCTGCAGCTGGTCCTCCCTCTGTCTCTTCTCCTGCTCCCTGTCAGTCCAACTTGCTGGTGTTGGATTTTTTTTTTTTTTTTAAGTTTTCCAGACCGTCCCTCAGTGAAATGTCCAGGTTATCCACCAATGAAACAAACGTCAAACAGTTTGGTTTGCTGTCTTTGTCTCTGAAGTATATGATCTTTTCCTTTCCCTGTGCTGCTACCAAAAAACGTACCAGCAGAGGTTGTAAAGTTCAGTTGCATCCATACACTGGGGTATAGTTTCAGTCCAAATGTCCATCAGGACTCCATACAGTAGTCTGCTGCATGGCAGTTCCCAGGTGTCCAGGAATCAGGATCAGCGGACACTTCAGTACGTTCAGTGCTCAGATGGTGGAAATCTTCTTTGTCATTTTTGTCTTCTTATCACTGTCATTGGCTAGTGATGAGGGAGGGACGTCATCTGATCCACGACAGGACAGGTCTGAGTTGAGGTCAGAGGTTGGACTCACCGCAGCGAGGCTCAGACAGAGGAAAAGGAAAGAAGCAAATAGGAGTAAGATTAGGGGTTGTCTTTCTTTCTGTGATTTTTATCCATAAATATATTTATAAATCTTTTCTCTCTTGTGATCGTATAGTTTTTAGCCACACATTGCCCACATTTTAAGAAGTCATAAATCCTTTACAATATTAAATTTTAAAGTGTAACATGTAAGTTCATGTTAACTTAGTCTGAGTTACATCTCACCAGAGAACAATCAATTACTCTAAATTTGTTGATCTCAGTGCTGCAGACCGTGAAGTCAGCGGGCAGCCCTCCTCTCAAGGCCTAAGAGAGACAAGAGGCTGGATAATGTCCAGGTCGGTACCTTACTCTGACCGCTGACCCCTCCAGATATACAGCCAAAAGATCATGGCACCAATTCGGTGTTACTCTAATTATGACACTATACATTAAACATCGTTCTCTGAGGAGAATGTTTCTATTTAGTTTTAGCTTTCGACTTGTCCTCCTTTAGGAAAGTCATAATTCCATTTTGAGCATGCATAAAGGTAGTTCCCATTTTTTTTTGTTTTGTTTTGTTTTGTTTTTTACAGTAGGAGTCACATTTGGGGTTTACACCTTTTATTTTAGTTTTTATAATTGTTTTGCATGCTCTGGTGTCGCATAAAAGTTCAACTTCTTCTCCACAAACCATTAGTATAACATAAGGTTTTCCTTCTAATGTATTTAATAGATTCCAAGCTGCACAAATGTCCAATTTGGTCTGGTGGCGTGTCTTTTTGGATTGTGGTAGGGTCAAGTCATGCTGAGGAGTTTAGCCTCTGCCGTCTTCTTCCTCCACCACCCCTTCTGTTATTCCATCTATTCTTTTTACATTCTTTCGCCCAGTGATCAAGATCACCACAGTTCCAGCAACCTTCTGGATCTTTTGGAGGATTATTTGGGGTCCCATTAAGGGGTCTCCCTCCCCTCTGACTGCCTCTGCCTCGTCCCCTACGGGGGCTTTGGAACAAGGCAGAAGTTTCTAATTCTTCAATATCATCTATATGAAAAACAATAATAGCAGAAATGCTTGATTTATTGTCTGCTGGGACTGGGGCAGATGGAACGGCAGCAGCGGCTGGGGGAGGGGTGGCTGCAGGAGCCTGCGCTCCCTGCAATGTTATGGCCTTTTCTCTGCCTGCATTGAGTTCATTATCTTCTGGTTTTACAAATAAGTTTTTAAGTGCTGCTCTTTTTTCCATTTTGACATGTATGTCATGCCACCAAGAAGTCTGGACAGCGTAATTTTCATCCCTTCTTAGATCCTCAGCAAGTGAGGAATTACAACATTTATTTCCCATTATTTCAGTACTGCAATTAGCTTACAAAGGCTTGATATTTTGTGCTTTTTCTTCAAAGAGAGTGCTCTAAGTGAGCGCTTAGTGTCCCCTGAAGAACAGTCTTCTAGGCCAGACTAGTTCTGGTCCGGTTCTTCACCTAGGATTCTAATTCCGAGGACAGAAAGTTTTACTCTCAATGTTGAGCACCATTCACACTTGCACACACACAAAAAAGAATATTCCCTGCCTACGCGAGGATCCCTTTAAGGGCCACCTCATCCAGAGGGGGACTCTAAATTACCCCTCCTTCCTTTTCCC
The DNA here is from genome assembly GCF_904066995.2 of Poecilia reticulata. Classification (NCBI taxonomy): domain Eukaryota; kingdom Metazoa; phylum Chordata; class Actinopteri; order Cyprinodontiformes; family Poeciliidae; genus Poecilia; species Poecilia reticulata. The sequence continues at coordinate 1,030,742 of NC_088839.1, forward strand.
TGCCTACGCGAGGATCCCTTTAACCCTAGGTTTTGTACTTCATGAAGATCATCCTAGTTCTAAAAAGATTAGAATTTTCTGACTATTTTTTTTTTTTTTTTTTTTTGTCAGGTTTCATAGGGTCAAAGAGATTTCCTCATCCAGAGAGGGGCTCTAAAATACCTCTCTTTCCTTTCCCTGCCTACGCGAGGATCCCTTTAACCCTATATGTTATGTAAAACAAATGACCTGGCAAATTTTATTTATTTATTTATTTATTTATTCTTCTTGCTTTAAAACTATTATTGATGGCCAGGCTTTATAGGGTCAAAGAGATTTCCTCATCCGGAGAGGGGCTCTAAATATACCTCTCCTTCCTTGGGACTCAAACCCGATTTTGGGATTCAAACCCGAATAGCGCTTTTCACTCACGTTTCTGTTGGTTCGTTTTGTCTGTTCGGATCTCGTCAATCCGTCGTTGGCAGACAAAGTTGGACCTAGGACGCTGGCCTGGCGAAGAATTCACTTCCCGGGACTTTGTTTCCAGGTTCTGTTGACTCTGGCCGTGCACGGTTTCAGCGCGTCGTCCTTTGTCTGTCAGCGAAACGGGTATGTTGAGATCCCGGGTTTCGGCACCAACTGTTAGGTATTTTCTGAAACCTACATGGAAAAAGAGAACCACAGACAACGTATATGAGTTTTTAGCCGACTTCTGCAGAAGGAGAAAAACTCTGTCAGCTCCTCCGAGCTGTTCACAGAGCGTTCTGCCAATCTTTGGATACAGCTTGTCTTTTATTATCAAACTTCAAAGAGGGAGGAAAGGCAAGATAAGACAGCAGAGGAAACAGCTGAGGTCGTAAAACATTTTACCTAAACACAGCAAAGGTCGTAAAACAATTTAACATCTGTCCCATGATCTGAGCCCGGTTCAAATCTCGGTCAAACTGTTTCACATGAAGATAACAGGCAGCTGTGACCTCCAGGTCAGTTCACACATACAGTTTAAAGAGGAGAACACTTTAACCTGACTAACATTAAGTAACAACAAAATGATAATACCAAAAAATCCCTATCAAAGAGTGTGTCGGTGTGTGGCTTTGCTTCAGTATTTCTGCAAAATATAGTTGCTGCAAAATATATGAAATTTCTATCAGAATATAGATTTAAGTTTCAGAAATTGTTGACAGGTCAACAGATCCAGTTTACGGTTCCTCTGTAGGCTTGTAAATTCAGTAGACAATTAAGTTTTAGATTCCTTTCTTGACCTAAAAGCAGAAAAATTAGATATGAGATACAGAAAGAAAAGTAATGAATTGAAAAGTTTTTGAACTCTAAATCCTTTTTTGCTTTGGTCATTCTTCTGTCGTGCTCAAGTTCACCGGAAAGCAGACATGTCACTTCATGTTCTGCTACGCTTCTGTTCCTTAGCTTACTGAATATCATTTCACTTTGATTTATTCTTGCTTAAAAGAGCTGTGACTTTTCCTTGAGAAAAAAAAAGAAAAGAAAAACTGCTGAAGTTTCCAGCTGTATTTCATATGCCGGCATTCCTAAGAATGAAGCAGGTATAAAATACAAATTTAGCACACCTTGAACACAACAGTCATTTTTGATCGTGTTTTGATCCACTTGGCCGGCAGAAGCAGTTCTGTCATCCATCGCTCCTAGCGGATGTCGCAGCTGCGCCAGATTTACAAGTGTACCAAAAACAATTGAATACAAAGGTTCCGGCTGGAACTTTCTGTATGCAAAAAATAAAAAATATTGGATTAATTGTGCTAAATTTGTTAACATCAAAATGAATGTGTTAAAGTCCCAACTTTAGTTAAGAGTTAACTACTTATGAGTAATTAACTACTCATAAGTTAACTACTTATGAGTAGTTATGAGTAGTTAACTCTTACAGGCCACAGTTGTGTGTGTTATGACACACACAACACATTAACAGGTCTTCTGTCCATTCGGTCTGTTCCATTTGACCTGGGCTAAAACCTTGTAAAATGTAAAATGTCCATACAACATTCTCACCGGATCTGCCATCTTTTCCAACATCTTCTGCACATTTTGTGTTACTGACCTCTGTGCTGTTTCTGTTTCTCCGGATAAGTAGTGCTTAGACATTTCGAATGTTAGAACCTTCCAACAAAACTTGGGCAAACAGAATCATGTTGTGAAGCTGCATCAAGAGAGATGGTATTATATGTAAAATAAACCACAAAGCTAGAGATTGTGTGTCAATGTCTTTTTTTTATTAGTTAATGTGAGGCAGGGGTGAAAGTAGTTTTAAATTCTTGGGGGTACTACGACAAAAAGTTTCTGTGCTGATAAATTTTTTTGCGAAGCGATAAAAGCTGGTAGCTCTTGAATTGCTACAAAATAAAGCTGTATTTCCCTCAGCCCATTGGCTGCAATGTTGACACCTTGAGATGCTATGAGACCTAAATTCTGAACATCGTGGCATGGAGTGCGTCCCAGTTTTCCATGTCTGGCATACAACCGTTCATTTTATCTTTTAAACTGGTTCTATTGATCCTGTGTCCAGACAGAGGGATAATCAGTAGCCAAGTATCATGACCTGTTTGTTCCGAAGATCCTGCAGCTTCCACTTCTCTTCCTAACATGGCACCTTCTCACCCTGACTCTCATACTGACAGGAGGAACCACAGAGCTCTGTTAGGTTAAAGCTCATCTTCTGAAGTTGGGATATTTTTCCTCCAACAGGTTCCAGAGGAATCACCTCAAACCAGATGTTGGACTGGATTTTATTTCAATGTCACTTGTGAATGTTAGAGCCTCGTTTTCAACAGTGGAGCTATAAAGGTTGAAAAAGGTCATTATTTTGGAGAAAATCTCATCAACATCAATATTTCCACTAAATACAAAGCAAAAAAATAGTTTGATAGAAGAAAAGCCTCTCAGACTCTAAGCTCAAAGTGAGATGCCAGAGAGCAATAAAAACTTTATTTTTAATTAGATAATTTAATTTCACATAATTATCGCTGTAGAAGCCATTTGTTTGTTAAATACTTATTGAAACATATTTACCGTGTTTGATGTTTGTTGTGAATGACGTATAGTCACAGACGAACTAGGTAATTAGTCCAAGTTTGTCGTTTATTGAACGTTCAGAAACTACAGCGGCTGTGATGCGTCACATCAAAGGTAAATTAACCCAAGCAGGTGATCAACTCAAAACCACTCGCACCTTTTTACTCTCCGTCTTTCTCTGTCATTTAAGCACACCCGTTGCCGCGGCAACCTCCTGTGCTCCTGGAGCAGAGATTGTTAAAAACATTCAGTCGGTTACGATATCATTGGGAAAAAAACAAACAAAAAAAAAAACAGTTCTGACTTTAATCTCAGAGATTAAAGTTAGAATTCTGAGATTAAAGTCAGCACTGTTTTTTTTCCCCAGTGGCCCTAATCCTCTTCTGTAGGTTTTCAAGCTTGATATTTATTTTGCGATTATTAATAAGCGCTTCGCTGAACACAGCGGTGGTTGATTAGTTAATTTTAAATTCCTGCTCTGCTCGTTATTTTGATAATGGAACCGAAACGCACAGAATTGCGCAACACCTTGTTGAAACAATAATTACTGAGATTGTTAGTTGAGTCATTCATAATTTGAACATGTTTTGTTGATTTTTGTTGTTGTTCTTTAATAAAGTTCTGAACGTTTTAAGTCAATCAGAGGAGCACGTGCTGGTCTCAGCGTCCTGACGGCGTTGTTTGTCACCTAATGCCGGATATTTAGACCTGTTTCCAGTTTGAAACTTCCAGATCTTTTGCTTCTTAGCATTTTGGAGCTGTCCATCATCTAATATGGTTGAAAATTTAATGTAGAGCCACGAAATCAGAGATAGTCCATTTTTCACTTCTTTCGCTGAGATAAAGCTTTTTTGGCTTCTAGGCTTCTTATATCTTCAAACATGATATTTAAACCTGTTTCCAGTTTGAAACTTCCAGATCTTTTGCTTCTTAGCCTTTTGGAGCTGTCCATCATCTAATATGCCTGAAAATTTAATGTAGAGCAACGATATCAGATATAGTCCATTTTTCACTTCTTTCGCTGAGATAAAGCTTTTTTGGCTTCTAGGCTTCGTATATCTTAATACATGATATTTAGACCTGTTTCCAGTTTGAAACCTCCTGATCTATTGCTTCTTAGCATTTTGGAGCTGTCCATCATCTAATATGCCTGAAAATTTAATGTAGAGCTACGAAATCAGAGATAGTCCATTTTTCACTTCTTTCGCTGAGATAAAGCTTTTTTGGCTTCTAGGCTTCTTATATCTTCAAACATGAGATTTAAACTTGTTTCCAGTTTGAAACTGCCAGATCTATTGCTTCTTAGCATTTTGGAGCTGTCCATCATCTAATATGGTTGAAAATTTAATGTAGAGCTACGAAATCAGAGATAGTCCATTTTTCACTTCTTTCGCTGAGATAAAGCTTTTTTGGCTTCTGGCTTCTTATATCTTAAAACATGATATTTTGACCTGTTTCCAGTTTGAAACTTCCAGATCTTTTGCTTCTTAGCCTTTTGGAGCTGTCCATCATCTAATATGCCTGAAAATTTAATGTAGAGCAACGATATCAGATATAGTCCATTTTTCACTTCTTTCGCTGAGATAAAGCTTTTTTGGCTTCTAGGCTTCTTATATCTTAATACATGATATTTAGACCTGTTTCCAGTTTGAAACCTCCTGATCTATTGCTTCTTAGCATTTTGGAGCTGTCCATCATCTAATATGCCTGAAAATTTAATGTAGAGCTACGAAATCAGAGATAGTCCATTTTTCACTTCTTTCGCTGAGATAAAGCTTTTTTGGCTTCTAGGCTTCTTATATCTTAAAACATGATATTTAGACCTGTTTCCAGTTTGAAACTTCCAGATCTTTTGCTTCTTAGCCTTTTGGAGCTGTCCATCATCTAATATGCCTGAAAATTTAATGTAGAGCAACGATATCAGATATAGTCCATTTTTCACTTCTTTCGCTGAGATAAAGCTTTTTGGCTTCTTGGCTTCTTATATCTTAAAACATGATATTTAGACCTGTTTCCAGTTTGAAACTCCAGATCTATTGCTTCTTAGCATGTTGGAGCTGTCCATCATCTAATATGCTGAAATTTAATGTAGAGCTACGAATCAGAGATAGTCCATTTTTCACTTCTTTCGCTGAGATAAAGCTTTTTTGGCTTCTAGGCTTCTTATATCTTAAACATGAATTTAGACCTGTTTCCAGTTTGAAACTCCAGATCTATTGCTTCTTAGCATTTTGGAGCTGTCCATCATCTAATATGCTGAAAATTTAATGTAGAGCACGAATCAGAGATAGTCCATTTTTCACTTCTTTCGCTGAGATAAAGCTTTTTTGGCTTCTTGGCTTCTTATATCTTAAACATGATATTTTGACCTGTTTCCAGTTTGAAACTTCCAGATCTTTTGCTTCTTAGCATTTTGGAGCTGTCCATCATCTAATATGCCTGAAAATTTAATGAAGAGCAACGATATCAGATATAGTCCATTTTTCACTTCTTTCGCTGAGATAAAGCTTCTTTGGCTTCTAGGCTTCTTATATCTTAATACATGATATTTAAACTTGTTTCCAGTTTGAAACTGCCAGATCTATTGCTTCTTAGCATGTTGGAGCTGTCCATCATCTAATATGGTTGAAAATTTAATGTAGAGCTACGAAATCAGAGATAGTCCATTTTTCACTTCTTTCGCTGAGATAAAGCTTTTTTGGCTTCTAGGCTTCTTATATCTTAAACATGATATTTAGACCTGTTTCCAGTTTGAAACCTCCTGATCTATTGCTTCTTAGCATTTTGGAGCTGTCCATCATCTAATATGCCTGAAAATTTAATGTAGAGCAACGATATCAGATATAGTCCATTTTTCACTTCTTTCGCTGAGATAAAGCTTTTTTGGCTTCTAGGCTTCTTATATCTTAAAACATGATATTTAGACCTGTTTCCAGTTTGAAACTCCAGATCTTTGCTTCTTAGCTTTGGAGCTGTCCATCATCTAATATGCCTGAAATTTAATGTAGAGCAACGAATCAGATATAGTCCATTTTTCACTTCTTTCGCTGAGATAAAGCTTTTTTGGCTTCTAGGCTTCTTATATCTTAAACATGATATTTAGACTGTTTCCAGTTTGAAACTCCAGATCTATTGCTTCTTAGCATTTTGGAGCTGTCCATCATCTAATATGCTGAAAATTTAATGTAGAGCACGAAATCAGAGATAGTCCATTTTTCACTTCTTTCGCTGAGATAAAGCTTTTTTGGCTTCTAGGCTTCTTATATCTTAAACATGATATTTAGACTGTTTCCAGTTTGAAACTCCAGATCTATTGCTTCTTAGCATTTGGAGCTGTCCATCATCTAATATGCCTGAAAATTTAATGTAGAGCACGAATCAGAGATAGTCCATTTTTCACTTCTTTCGCTGAGATAAAGCTTTTTTGGCTTCTAGGCTTCTTATATCTTAAACATGATATTTAGACCTGTTTCCAGTTTGAAACTCCAGATCTATTGCTTCTTAGCTTTTGGAGCTGTCCATCATCTAATATGCCTGAAAATTTAATGTAGAGCACGAATCAGAGATAGTCCATTTTTCACTTCTTTCGCTGAGATAAAGCTTTTTTGGCTTCTAGGCTTCTTATATCTTAAAACATGATATTTAGACCTGTTTCCAGTTTGAAACTTCCAGATCTTTTGCTTCTTAGCATTTTGGAGCTGTCCATCATCTAATATGCCTGAAAATTTAATGTAGAGCTACGAAATCAGAGATAGTCCATTTTTCACTTCTTTCGCTGAGATAAAGCTTTTTTGGCTTCTAGGCTTCTTATATCTTAAAACATGAATTTAGACTGTTTCCAGTTTGAAACTCCAGATCTATTGCTTCTTAGCATTTGGAGCTGTCCATCATCTAATATGGTTGAAAATTTAATGTAGAGCTACGAAATCAGAGATAGTCCATTTTTCACTTCTTTCGCTGAGATAAAGCTTTTTTGGCTTCTAGGCTTCTTATATCTTAAAACATGATATTTTGACCTGTTTCCAGTTTGAAACTTCCAGATCTTTTGCTTCTTAGCCTTTTGGAGCTGTCCATCATCTAATATGCCTGAAAATTTAATGTAGAGCAACGATATCAGATATAGTCCATTTTTCACTTCTTTCGCTGAGATAAAGCTTTTTTGGCTTCTAGGCTTCTTATATCTTAAAACATGATATTTAGACCTGTTTCCAGTTTGAAACTGCCAGATCTATTGCTTCTTAGCTTTTGGAGCTGTCCATCATCTAATATTCCACACAATTTGACGTAGAGCTACGAAATCACATATACTCCATTTTTCACTACTTTCGCTGAGATAAAGCTTTTTTGGCTTCTAGGCTTCTTATATCTTCAAACATGAATTTAGACTGTTTCCAGTTTGAAACTCCAGATCTATTGCTTCTTAGCATTTGGAGCTGTCCATCATCTAATATGCTGAAAATTTAATGTAGAGCACGAATCAGAGATAGTCCATTTTTCACTTCTTTCGCTGAGATAAAGCTTTTTTGGCTTCTAGGCTTCTTATATCTTAAACATGATATTTAGACTGTTTCCAGTTTGAAACTCCAGATCTTTGCTTCTTAGCATTTGGAGCTGTCCATCATCTAATATGCTGAAATTTAATGTAGAGCACGAATCAGAGATAGTCCATTTTTCACTTCTTTCGCTGAGATAAAGCTTTTTGGCTTCTAGGCTTCTTATATCTTAAACATGAATTTAACTGTTTCCAGTTTGAAACTCCAGATCTTTTGCTTCTTAGCCTTTTGGAGCTGTCCATCATCTAATATGCCTGAAAATTTAATGTAGAGCAACGATATCAGATATAGTCCATTTTTCACTTCTTTCGCTGAGATAAAGCTTTTTTGGCTTCTAGGCTTCTTATATCTTAATACATGATATTTAGACCTGTTTCCAGTTTGAAACTTCCAGATCTTTGCTTCTTAGCTTTTGGAGCTGTCCATCATCTAATATGCCTGAAAATTTAATGTAGAGCTACGAATCAGAGATAGTCCATTTTTCACTTCTTTCGCTGAGATAAAGCTTTTTTGGCTTCTAGGCTTCTTATATCTTAAACATGAATTTAGACTTGTTTCCAGTTTGAAACTCCAGATCTATTGCTTCTTAGCATTTGGAGCTGTCCATCATCTAATATGCCTGAAAATTTAATGTAGAGCACGAATCAGAATAGTCCATTTTTCACTTCTTTCGCTGAGATAAAGCTTTTTTGGCTTCTAGGCTTCTTATATCTTAAACATGATATTTAGACTGTTTCCAGTTTGAAACTCCAGATCTTTGCTTCTTAGCTTTTGGAGCTGTCCATCATCTAATATGCCTGAAAATTTAATGTAGAGCACGAATCAGAGATAGTCCATTTTTCACTTCTTTCGCTGAGATAAAGCTTTTTTGGCTTCTAGGCTTCTTATATCTTAAAACATGATATTTAGACCTGTTTCCAGTTTGAAACTTCCAGATCTTTTGCTTCTTAGCCTTTTGGAGCTGTCCATCATCTAATATGCCTGAAAATTTAATGTAGAGCAACGATATCAGATATAGTCCATTTTTCACTTCTTTCGCTGAGATAAAGCTTTTTTGGCTTCTAGGCTTCTTATATCTTAAAACATGATATTTTGACCTGTTTCCAGTTTGAAACTTCCAGATCTTTTGCTTCTTAGCCTTTTGGAGCTGTCCATCATCTAATATGCCTGAAAATTTAATGTAGAGCTACGAAATCAGAGATAGTCCATTTTTCACTTCTTTCGCTGAGATAAAGCTTTTTTGGCTTCTAGGCTTCTTATATCTTAAAACATGATATTTAGACCTGTTTCCAGTTTGAAACTCCAGATCTTTGCTTCTTAGCATTTTGGAGCTGTCCATCATCTAATATGGTTGAAAATTTAATGTAGAGCACGAATCAGAATAGTCCATTTTTCACTTCTTTCGCTGAGATAAAGCTTTTTTGGCTTCTAGGCTTCTTATATCTTAAACATGATATTTAGACTGTTTCCAGTTTGAAACTCCAGATCTTTGCTTCTTAGCTTTTGGAGCTGTCCATCATCTAATATGCCTGAAAATTTAATGTAGAGCACGAATCAGATATAGTCCATTTTTCACTTCTTTCGCTGAGATAAAGCTTTTTTGGCTTCTAGGCTTCTTATATCTTAAACATGATATTTAGACTGTTTCCAGTTTGAAACTCCAGATCTTTGCTTCTTAGCATGTTGGAGCTGTCCATCATCTAATATGGTTGAAAATTTAATGTAGAGCTACGAAATCAGATATAGTCCATTTTTCACTACTTTCGCTGAGATAAAGCTTTTTTGGCTTCTTGGCTTCTTATATCTTAAAACATGATATTTTGACCTGTTTCCAGTTTGAAACTTCCAGATCTTTTGCTTCTTAGCCTTTTGGAGCTGTCCATCATCTAATATGCCTGAAAATTTAATGTAGAGCAACGATATCAGATATAGTCCATTTTTCACTTCTTTCGCTGAGATAAAGCTTTTTTGGCTTCTAGGCTTCTTATATCTTAATACATGATATTTAGACCTGTTTCCAGTTTGAAACTTCCAGATCTTTTGCTTCTTAGCCTTTTGGAGCTGTCCATCATCTAATATGCCTGAAAATTTAATGTAGAGCAACGATATCAGATATAGTCCATTTTTCACTTCTTTCGCTGAGATAAAGCTTTTTTGGCTTCTAGGCTTCTTATATCTTAATACATGATATTTAGACCTGTTTCCAGTTTGAAACTTCCAGATCTTTTGCTTCTTAGCATTTTGGAGCTGTCCATCATCTAATATGCTTGAAAATTTAATGTAGAGCTACGAAATCAGAGATAGTCCATTTTTCACTTCTTTCGCTGAGATAAAGCTTTTTT